>NW_027619123.1:0-52109 GCF_964187855.1 Myxine glutinosa
AGTGGTTTTTCAACACTAACACAAGTGCAAAAAGTGGTTTTTCAACACTAACACAAGTGCGAAAAGTGGTTTTTCAACACTATCACAAGTGCAAAAAGTGTTTTTTCCACACTAATACAAGTGCAAAAGTGGTTTTTCAACACTAACACAAGTGCGAAAAAGTGGTTTTTCAACACTAACACAAGTGCGAAAAGTGGTTTTTCCACACTAATACAAGTGCAAAAGTGGTTTCCTGCACCAACACAAGTGCGAAAAGTGGTTTTTCAACACTAACACAAGTGCGAAAAGTGGTTTTTCAACACTAACACAAGTGCGAAAAGTGGTTTTTCCACACTAATACAAGTGCAAAAGTGGTTTCCTGCACCAACACAAGTGCGAAAAGTGGTTTTTCAACACTAACACAAGTGCGAAAAGTGGTTTTTCAACACTAACACAAGTGTGAAAAGTGGTTTTTCAACACTAACACAAGTGCAAAAAAGTGGTTTTTCCACACTAATACAAGTGCAAAAGTGGTTTCCTGCACCAACACAAGTGCGAAAAGTGGTTTTTCAACACTAACACAAGTGCGAAAAGTGGTTTTTCAACACTAACACAAGTGCGAAAAGTGGTTTTTCCACACTAATACAAGTGCAAAAGTGGTTTCCTGCACCAACACAAGTGCGAAAAGTGGTTTTTCAACACTAACACAAGTGCGAAAAGTGGTTTTTCAACACAAACACAAGTGCGAAAAGTGGTTTTTCAACACTAACACAAGTGCGAAAAGTGGTTTTTCCACACTAATACAAGTGCAAAAGTGGTTTCCTGCACCAAACACAAGTGCGAAAAGTGGTTTTTCAACACTAACACAAGTGCGAAAAGTGGTTTTTCAACACTATCACAAGTGCAAAAAGTGTTTTTTCCACACTAATACAAGTGCAAAAGTGGTTTCCTGCACCAACACAAGTGCGAAAAGTGGTTTTTCAATACCAACACAAGTGCGAAAAGTAGTTTTTCAACACTAACACAAGTGCGAAAAGTGGTTTTTCCACACTAATACAAGTGCAAAAGTGGTTTCCTGCACCAACACAAGTGCGAAAAGTGGTTTTTCAACACTAACACAAGTGCGAAAAGTGGTTTTTCAACACTAACACAAGTGCGAAAAGTGGTTTTTCCACACTAATACAAGTGCAAAAGTGGTTTCCTGCACCAACACAAGTGCGAAAAGTGGTTTTTCAACACTAACACAAGTGCGAAAAGTGGTTTTTCAACACAATCACGAGTGCAAAAAGTGTTTTTTCCACACTAATACAAGTGCAAAAGTGGTTTCCTGCACCAACACAAGTGCGAAAAGTGGTTTTTCAACACTAACACAAGTGCGAAAAGTGGTTTTTCAACACTAACACAAGTGCGAAAAGTGGTTTTTCAACACTAACACAAGTGCGAAAAGTGGTTTTTCAACACTAACACAAGTGCGAAAAGTGGTTTTTCAACACTAACACAAGTGCGCAAAGTGGTTTTTCAACACTAACACAAGTGCGAAAAGTGGTTTTTCAACACTAACACAAGTGCGAAAAGTGGTTTTTCAACACTAACACAAGTGCGAAAAGTGGTTTTTCCACACTAATACAAGTGCAAAAGTGGTTTCCTGCACCAACACAAGTGCGAAAAGTGGTTTTTCAACACTAACACAAGTGCGAAAAGTGGTTTTTCAACACTATCACAAGTGCAAAAAGTGTTTTTTCCACACTAATACAAGTGCAAAAGTGGTTTCCTGCACCAACACAAGTGCGAAAAGTGGTTTTTCAATACCAACACAAGTGCGAAAAGTAGTTTTTCAACACTAACACAAGTGCGAAAAGTGGTTTTTCCACACTAATACAAGTGCAAAAGTGGTTTCCTGCACCAACACAAGTGCGAAAAGTTTTTTTCAAAACTAACACAAGTGCGAAAAGTGGTTTTTCAACACTATCACAAGTGCAAAAAGTGTTTTTTCCACACTAATACAAGTGCAAAAGTGGTTTCCTGCACCAACACAAGTGCGAAAAGTAGTTTTTCAACACTAACACAAGTGAGAAAAGTGGTTTTTCAACACTAACACAAGTGCGGAAAGTGGTTTTTCCACACTAATACAAGTGCAAAAGTGGTTTTTCAACACTATCACAAGTGCGAAAAGTGGTTTTTCCACACTAATACAAGTGCAAAAGTGGTTTCCTGCACTAACACAAGTGCGAAAAGTGGTTTTTCAACACTAACACAAGTGCGAAAAGTGGTTTTTCAACACTAACACAAGTGCGAAAAGTGGTTTTTCAACACTAATACAAGTGCAAAAGTGGTTTTTCAACACTAACACAAGTGCAAAAGTGGTTTTTCAACACTAACACAAGTGCGAAAAGTGGTTTTTCAACACTAACACAAGTGCAAAAAGTGGTTTTTCAACACTAACACAAGTGCGAAAAGTGGTTTTTCAACACTATCACAAGTGCAAAAAGTGTTTTTTCCACACTAATACAAGTGCAAAAGTGGTTTTTCAACACTAACACAAGTGCGAAAAGTGGTTTTTCAACACTAACACAAGTGCGAAAAGTGGTTTTTCCACACTAATACAAGTGCAAAAGTGGTTTCCTGCACCAACACAAGTGCGAAAAGTGGTTTTTCAACACTAACACAAGTGCGAAAAGTGGTTTTTCAACACTAACACAAGTGCGAAAAGTGGTTTTTCCACACTAATACAAGTGCAAAAGTGGTTTCCTGCACCAACACAAGTGCGAAAAGTGGTTTTTCAACACTAACACAAGTGCGAAAAGTGGTTTTTCAACACTAACACAAGTGTGAAAAGTGGTTTTTCAACACTAACACAAGTGCAAAAAGTGGTTTTTCCACACTAATACAAGTGCAAAAGTGGTTTCCTGCACCAACACAAGTGCGAAAAGTGGTTTTTCAACACTAACACAAGTGCGAAAAGTGGTTTTTCAACACTAACACAAGTGCGAAAAGTGGTTTTTCCACACTAATACAAGTGCAAAAGTGGTTTCCTGCACCAACACAAGTGCGAAAAGTGGTTTTTCAACACTAACACAAGTGCGAAAAGTGGTTTTTCAACACTATCACGAGTGCAAAAAGTGTTTTTTCCACACTAATACAAGTGCAAAAGTGGTTTCCTGCACCAACACAAGTGTGAAAAGTGGTTTTTCAACACTAACACAAGTGCGAAAAGTGGTTTTTTCCACACTAATACAAGTGCAAAAGTGGTTTCCTGCACCAACACAAGTGCGAAAAGTGGTTTTTCAACACTAACACAAGTGCGAAAAGTGGTTTTTCAACACAATCACGAGTGCAAAAAGTGTTTTTTCCACACTAATACAAGTGCAAAAGTGGTTTCCTGCACCAACACAAGTGCGAAAAGTGGTTTTTCAACACTAACACAAGTGCGAAAAGTGGTTTTTCAACACAATCACGAGTGCAAAAAGTGTTTTTTCCACACTAATACAAGTGCAAAAGTGGTTTCCTGCACCAACACAAGTGCGAAAAGTGGTTTTTCAACACTAACACAAGTGCGAAAAGTGGTTTTTCAACACTAACACAAGTGCGAAAAGTGGTTTTTCAACACTAACACAAGTGCGAAAAGTGGTTTTTCAACACTAACACAAGTGCGAAAAGTGGTTTTTCAACACTAACACAAGTGCGCAAAGTGGTTTTTCAACACTAACACAAGTGCGAAAAGTGGTTTTTCAACACTAACACAAGTGCGAAAAGTGGTTTTTCAACACTAACACAAGTGCGAAAAGTGGTTTTTCCACACTAATACAAGTGCAAAAGTGGTTTCCTGCACCAACACAAGTGCGAAAAGTGGTTTTTCAACACTAACACAAGTGCGAAAAGTGGTTTTTCAACACTATCACAAGTGCAAAAAGTGTTTTTTCCACACTAATACAAGTGCAAAAGTGGTTTCCTGCACCAACACAAGTGCGAAAAGTGGTTTTTCAATACCAACACAAGTGCGAAAAGTAGTTTTTCAACACTAACACAAGTGCGAAAAGTGGTTTTTCCACACTAATACAAGTGCAAAAGTGGTTTCCTGCACCAACACAAGTGCGAAAAGTTTTTTCAAAACTAACACAAGTGCGAAAAGTGGTTTTTCAACACTATCACAAGTGCAAAAAGTGTTTTTTCCACACTAATACAAGTGCAAAAGTGGTTTCCTGCACCAACACAAGTGCGAAAAGTAGTTTTTCAACACTAACACAAGTGAGAAAAGTGGTTTTTCAACACTAACACAAGTGCGGAAAGTGGTTTTTCCACACTAATACAAGTGCAAAAGTGGTTTTTCAACACTATCACAAGTGCGAAAAGTGGTTTTTCCACACTAATACAAGTGCAAAAGTGGTTTCCTGCACTAACACAAGTGCGAAAAGTGGTTTTTCAACACTAACACAAGTGCGAAAAGTGGTTTTTCAACACTAACACAAGTGCGAAAAGTGGTTTTTCAACACTAATACAAGTGCAAAAGTGGTTTTTCAACACTAACACAAGTGCAAAAAGTGTTTTTCAACACTAACACAAGTGCGAAAAGTGGTTTTTCAACACTAACACAAGTGCAAAAAGTGGTTTTTCAACACTAACACAAGTGCGAAAAGTGGTTTTTCAACACTATCACAAGTGCAAAAAGTGTTTTTTCCACACTAATACAAGTGCAAAAGTGGTTTTTCAACACTAACACAAGTGCGAAAAGTGGTTTTTCAACACTAACACAAGTGCGAAAAGTGGTTTTTCCACACTAATACAAGTGCAAAAGTGGTTTCCTGCACCAACACAAGTGCGAAAAGTGGTTTTTCAACACTAACACAAGTGCGAAAAGTGGTTTTTCAACACTAACACAAGTGCGAAAAGTGGTTTTTCCACACTAATACAAGTGCAAAAGTGGTTTCCTGCACCAACACAAGTGCGAAAAGTGGTTTTTCAACACTAACACAAGTGCGAAAAGTGGTTTTTCAACACTAACACAAGTGTGAAAAGTGGTTTTTCAACACTAACACAAGTGCAAAAAGTGGTTTTTCCACACTAATACAAGTGCAAAAGTGGTTTCCTGCACCAACACAAGTGCGAAAAGTGGTTTTTCAACACTAACACAAGTGCGAAAAGTGGTTTTTCAACACTAACACAAGTGCGAAAAGTGGTTTTTCCACACTAATACAAGTGCAAAAGTGGTTTCCTGCACCAACACAAGTGCGAAAAGTGGTTTTTCAACACTAACACAAGTGCGAAAAGTGGTTTTTCAACACAAACACAAGTGCGAAAAGTGGTTTTTCAACACTAACACAAGTGCGAAAAGTGGTTTTTCCACACTAATACAAGTGCAAAAGTGGTTTCCTGCACCAACACAAGTGCGAAAAGTGGTTTTTCAACACTAACACAAGTGCGAAAAGTGGTTTTTCAACACTATCACAAGTGCAAAAAGTGTTTTTTCCACACTAATACAAGTGCAAAAGTGGTTTCCTGCACCAACACAAGTGCGAAAAGTGGTTTTTCAATACCAACACAAGTGCGAAAAGTAGTTTTTCAACACTAACACAAGTGCGAAAAGTGGTTTTTCCACACTAATACAAGTGCAAAAGTGGTTTCCTGCACCAACACAAGTGCGAAAAGTGGTTTTTCAACACTAACACAAGTGCGAAAAGTGGTTTTTCAACACTAACACAAGTGCGAAAAGTGGTTTTTCCACACTAATACAAGTGCAAAAGTGGTTTCCTGCACCAACACAAGTGCGAAAAGTGGTTTTTCAACACTAACACAAGTGCGAAAAGTGGTTTTTCAACACAATCACGAGTGCAAAAAGTGTTTTTTCCACACTAATACAAGTGCAAAAGTGGTTTCCTGCACCAACACAAGTGCGAAAAGTGGTTTTTCAACACTAACACAAGTGCGAAAAGTGGTTTTTCAACACTAACACAAGTGCGAAAAGTGGTTTTTCAACACTAACACAAGTGCGAAAAGTGGTTTTTCAACACTAACACAAGTGCGAAAAGTGGTTTTTCAACACTAACACAAGTGCGCAAAGTGGTTTTTCAACACTAACACAAGTGCGAAAAGTGGTTTTTCAACACTAACACAAGTGCGAAAAGTGGTTTTTCAACACTAACACAAGTGCGAAAAGTGGTTTTTCCACACTAATACAAGTGCAAAAGTGGTTTCCTGCACCAACACAAGTGCGAAAAGTGGTTTTTCAACACTAACACAAGTGCGAAAAGTGGTTTTTCAACACTATCACAAGTGCAAAAAGTGTTTTTTCCACACTAATACAAGTGCAAAAGTGGTTTCCTGCACCAACACAAGTGCGAAAAGTGGTTTTTCAATACCAACACAAGTGCGAAAAGTAGTTTTTCAACACTAACACAAGTGCGAAAAGTGGTTTTTCCACACTAATACAAGTGCAAAAGTGGTTTCCTGCACCAACACAAGTGCGAAAAGTTTTTTTCAAAACTAACACAAGTGCGAAAAGTGGTTTTTCAACACTATCACAAGTGCAAAAAGTGTTTTTTCCACACTAATACAAGTGCAAAAGTGGTTTCCTGCACCAACACAAGTGCGAAAAGTAGTTTTTCAACACTAACACAAGTGAGAAAAGTGGTTTTTCAACACTAACACAAGTGCGGAAAGTGGTTTTTCCACACTAATACAAGTGCAAAAGTGGTTTTTCAACACTATCACAAGTGCGAAAAGTGGTTTTTCCACACTAATACAAGTGCAAAAGTGGTTTCCTGCACTAACACAAGTGCGAAAAGTGGTTTTTCAACACTAACACAAGTGCGAAAAGTGGTTTTTCAACACTAACACAAGTGCGAAAAGTGGTTTTTCAACACTAATACAAGTGCAAAAGTGGTTTTTCAACACTAACACAAGTGCAAAAAGTGGTTTTTCAACACTAACACAAGTGCGAAAAGTGTTTTTCAACACTAACACAAGTGCAAAAAGTGGTTTTTCAACACTAACACAAGTGCGAAAAGTGGTTTTTCAACACTATCACAAGTGCAAAAAGTGTTTTTTCCACACTAATACAAGTGCAAAAGTGGTTTTTCAACACTAACACAAGTGCGAAAGTGGTTTTTCAACACTAACACAAGTGCGAAAAGTGGTTTTTCCACACTAATACAAGTGCAAAAGTGGTTTCCTGCACCAACACAAGTGCGAAAAGTGGTTTTTCAACACTAACACAAGTGCGAAAAGTGGTTTTTCAACACTAACACAAGTGCGAAAAGTGGTTTTTCCACACTAATACAAGTGCAAAAGTGGTTTCCTGCACCAACACAAGTGCGAAAAGTGGTTTTTCAACACTAACACAAGTGCGAAAAGTGGTTTTTCAACACAATCACGAGTGCAAAAAGTGTTTTTTCCACACTAATACAAGTGCAAAAGTGGTTTCCTGCACCAACACAAGTGCGAAAAGTGGTTTTTCAACACTAACACAAGTGCGAAAAGTGGTTTTTCAACACAATCACGAGTGCAAAAAGTGTTTTTTCCACACTAATACAAGTGCAAAAGTGGTTTCCTGCACCAACACAAGTGCGAAAAGTGGTTTTTCAACACTAACACAAGTGCGAAAAGTGGTTTTTCAACACTAACACAAGTGCGAAAAGTGGTTTTTCAACACTAACACAAGTGCGAAAAGTGGTTTTTCAACACTAACACAAGTGCGAAAAGTGGTTTTTCAACACTAACACAAGTGCGCAAAGTGGTTTTTCAACACTAACACAAGTGCGAAAAGTGGTTTTTCAACACTAACACAAGTGCGAAAAGTGGTTTTTCAACACTAACACAAGTGCGAAAAGTGGTTTTTCCACACTAATACAAGTGCAAAAGTGGTTTCCTGCACCAACACAAGTGCGAAAAGTGGTTTTTCAACACTAACACAAGTGCGAAAAGTGGTTTTTCAACACTATCACAAGTGCAAAAAGTGTTTTTTCCACACTAATACAAGTGCAAAAGTGGTTTCCTGCACCAACACAAGTGCGAAAAGTGGTTTTTCAATACCAACACAAGTGCGAAAAGTAGTTTTTCAACACTAACACAAGTGCGAAAAGTGGTTTTTCCACACTAATACAAGTGCAAAAGTGGTTTCCTGCACCAACACAAGTGCGAAAAGTTTTTTTCAAAACTAACACAAGTGCGAAAAGTGGTTTTTCAACACTATCACAAGTGCAAAAAGTGTTTTTTCCACACTAATACAAGTGCAAAAGTGGTTTCCTGCACCAACACAAGTGCGAAAAGTAGTTTTTCAACACTAACACAAGTGAGAAAAGTGGTTTTTCAACACTAACACAAGTGCGGAAAGTGGTTTTTCCACACTAATACAAGTGCAAAAGTGGTTTTTCAACACTATCACAAGTGCGAAAAGTGGTTTTTCCACACTAATACAAGTGCAAAAGTGGTTTCCTGCACTAACACAAGTGCGAAAAGTGGTTTTTCAACACTAACACAAGTGCGAAAAGTGGTTTTTCAACACTAACACAAGTGCGAAAAGTGGTTTTTCAACACTAATACAAGTGCAAAAGTGGTTTTTCAACACTAACACAAGTGCAAAAAGTGGTTTTTCAACACTAACACAAGTGCGAAAAGTGGTTTTTCAACACTAACACAAGTGCAAAAAGTGGTTTTTCAACACTAACACAAGTGCGAAAAGTGGTTTTTCAACACTATCACAAGTGCAAAAAGTGTTTTTTCCACACTAATACAAGTGCAAAAGTGGTTTTTCAACACTAACACAAGTGCGAAAAGTGGTTTTTCAACACTAACACAAGTGCGAAAAGTGGTTTTTCCACACTAATACAAGTGCAAAAGTGGTTTCCTGCACCAACACAAGTGCGAAAAGTGGTTTTTCAACACTAACACAAGTGCGAAAAGTGGTTTTTCAACACTAACACAAGTGCGAAAAGTGGTTTTTCCACACTAATACAAGTGCAAAAGTGGTTTCCTGCACCAACACAAGTGCGAAAAGTGGTTTTTCAACACTAACACAAGTGCGAAAAGTGGTTTTTCAACACTAACACAAGTGTGAAAAGTGGTTTTTCAACACTAACACAAGTGCAAAAAGTGGTTTTTCCACACTAATACAAGTGCAAAAGTGGTTTCCTGCACCAACACAAGTGCGAAAAGTGGTTTTTCAACACTAACACAAGTGCGAAAAGTGGTTTTTCAACACTAACACAAGTGCGAAAAGTGGTTTTTCCACACTAATACAAGTGCAAAAGTGGTTTCCTGCACCAACACAAGTGCGAAAAGTGGTTTTTCAACACTAACACAAGTGCGAAAAGTGGTTTTTCAACACAAACACAAGTGCGAAAAGTGGTTTTTCAACACTAACACAAGTGCGAAAAGTGGTTTTTCCACACTAATACAAGTGCAAAAGTGGTTTCCTGCACCAACACAAGTGCGAAAAGTGGTTTTTCAACACTAACACAAGTGCGAAAAGTGGTTTTTCAACACTATCACAAGTGCAAAAAGTGTTTTTTCCACACTAATACAAGTGCAAAAGTGGTTTCCTGCACCAACACAAGTGCGAAAAGTGGTTTTTCAATACCAACACAAGTGCGAAAAGTAGTTTTTCAACACTAACACAAGTGCGAAAAGTGGTTTTTCCACACTAATACAAGTGCAAAAGTGGTTTCCTGCACCAACACAAGTGCGAAAAGTGGTTTTTCAACACTAACACAAGTGCGAAAAGTGGTTTTTCAACACTAACACAAGTGCGAAAAGTGGTTTTTCCACACTAATACAAGTGCAAAAGTGGTTTCCTGCACCAACACAAGTGCGAAAAGTGGTTTTTCAACACTAACACAAGTGCGAAAAGTGGTTTTTCAACACAATCACGAGTGCAAAAAGTGTTTTTTCCACACTAATACAAGTGCAAAAGTGGTTTCCTGCACCAACACAAGTGCGAAAAGTGGTTTTTCAACACTAACACAAGTGCGAAAAGTGGTTTTTCAACACTAACACAAGTGCGAAAAGTGGTTTTTCAACACTAACACAAGTGCGAAAAGTGGTTTTTCAACACTAACACAAGTGCGAAAAGTGGTTTTTCAACACTAACACAAGTGCGCAAAGTGGTTTTTCAACACTAACACAAGTGCGAAAAGTGGTTTTTCAACACTAACACAAGTGCGAAAAGTGGTTTTTCAACACTAACACAAGTGCGAAAAGTGGTTTTTCCACACTAATACAAGTGCAAAAGTGGTTTCCTGCACCAACACAAGTGCGAAAAGTGGTTTTTCAACACTAACACAAGTGCGAAAAGTGGTTTTTCAACACTATCACAAGTGCAAAAAGTGTTTTTTCCACACTAATACAAGTGCAAAAGTGGTTTCCTGCACCAACACAAGTGCGAAAAGTGGTTTTTCAATACCAACACAAGTGCGAAAAGTAGTTTTTCAACACTAACACAAGTGCGAAAAGTGGTTTTTCCACACTAATACAAGTGCAAAAGTGGTTTCCTGCACCAACACAAGTGCGAAAAGTTTTTTTCAAAACTAACACAAGTGCGAAAAGTGGTTTTTCAACACTATCACAAGTGCAAAAAGTGTTTTTTCCACACTAATACAAGTGCAAAAGTGGTTTCCTGCACCAACACAAGTGCGAAAAGTAGTTTTTCAACACTAACACAAGTGAGAAAAGTGGTTTTTCAACACTAACACAAGTGCGGAAAGTGGTTTTTCCACACTAATACAAGTGCAAAAGTGGTTTTTCAACACTATCACAAGTGCGAAAAGTGGTTTTTCCACACTAATACAAGTGCAAAAGTGGTTTCCTGCACTAACACAAGTGCGAAAAGTGGTTTTTCAACACTAACACAAGTGCGAAAAGTGGTTTTTCAACACTAACACAAGTGCGAAAAGTGGTTTTTCAACACTAATACAAGTGCAAAAGTGGTTTTTCAACACTAACACAAGTGCAAAAAGTGGTTTTTCAACACTAACACAAGTGCGAAAAGTGGTTTTTCAACACTAACACAAGTGCAAAAAGTGGTTTTTCAACACTAACACAAGTGCGAAAAGTGGTTTTTCAACACTATCACAAGTGCAAAAAGTGTTTTTTCCACACTAATACAAGTGCAAAAGTGGTTTTTCAACACTAACACAAGTGCGAAAAGTGGTTTTTCAACACTAACACAAGTGCGAAAAGTGGTTTTTCCACACTAATACAAGTGCAAAAGTGGTTTCCTGCACCAACACAAGTGCGAAAAGTGGTTTTTCAACACTAACACAAGTGCGAAAAGTGGTTTTTCAACACTAACACAAGTGCGAAAAGTGGTTTTTCCACACTAATACAAGTGCAAAAGTGGTTTCCTGCACCAACACAAGTGCGAAAAGTGGTTTTTCAACACTAACACAAGTGCGAAAAGTGGTTTTTCAACACTAACACAAGTGTGAAAAGTGGTTTTTCAACACTAACACAAGTGCAAAAAGTGGTTTTTCCACACTAATACAAGTGCAAAAGTGGTTTCCTGCACCAACACAAGTGCGAAAAGTGGTTTTTCAACACTAACACAAGTGCGAAAAGTGGTTTTTTCAACACTAACACAAGTGCGAAAAGTGGTTTTTCCACACTAATACAAGTGCAAAAGTGGTTTCCTGCACCAACACAAGTGCGAAAAGTGGTTTTTCAACACTAACACAAGTGCGAAAAGTGGTTTTTCAACACTATCACGAGTGCAAAAAGTGTTTTTTCCACACTAATACAAGTGCAAAAGTGGTTTCCTGCACCAACACAAGTGTGAAAAGTGGTTTTTCAACACTAACACAAGTGCGAAAAGTGGTTTTTCAACACTAACACAATTGCGAAAAGTGGTTTTTCAACACTAACACAAGTGCGAAAAGTGGTTTTTCAACACTAACACAAGTGCGCAAAGTGGTTTTTCAACACTAACACAAGTGAGAAAAGTGGTTTTTCAACACTAACACAAGTGCGAAAAGTGGTTTTTCAACACTAACACAAGTGCGAAAAGTGGTTTTTCCACACTAATACAAGTGCAAAAGTGGTTTCCTGCACCAACACAAGTGGGAAAAGTGGTTTTTCAACACTAACACAAGTGCGAAAAGTGGTTTTTCAACACTATCACAAGTGCAAAAAGTGTTTTTTCCACACTAATACAAGTGCAAAAGTGGTTTCCTGCACCAACACAAGTGCGAAAAGTGGTTTTTCAATACCAACACAAGTGCGAAAAGTAGTTTTTCAACACTAACACAAGTGCGAAAAGTGGTTTTTCCACACTAATACAAGTGCAAAAGTGGTTTCCTGCACCAACACAAGTGCGAAATGTTTTTTTCAACACTAACACAAGTGCGAAAAGTGGTTTTTCAACACTATCACAAGTGCAAAAAGTGTTTTTTCCACACTAATACAAGTGCAAAAGTGGTTTCCTGCACCAACACAAGTGCGAAAAGTAGTTTTTCAACACTAACACAAGTGAGAAAAGTGGTTTTTCAACACTAACACAAGTGCGGAAAGTGGTTTTTCCACACTAATACAAGTGCAAAAGTGGTTTTTCAACACTATCACAAGTGCGAAAAGTGGTTTTTCCACACTAATACAAGTGCAAAAGTGGTTTCCTGCACTAACACAAGTGCGAAAAGTGGTTTTTCAACACTAACACAAGTGCGAAAAGTGGTTTTTCAACACTAACACAAGTGCGAAAAGTGGTTTTTCAACACTAATACAAGTGCAAAAGTGGTTTTTCAACACTAACACAAGTGCGAAAAGTGGTTTTTCAACACTAACACAAGTGCGAAAAGTGGTTTTTCAACACTAACACAAGTGCAAAAAGTGGTTTTTCAACACTAAGACAAGTGCGAAAAGTGGTTTTTCAACACTATCACAAGTGCAAAAAGTGTTTTTTCCACACTAATACAAGTGCAAAAGTGGTTTTTCAACACTAACATAAGTGCGAAAAGTGGTTTTTCAACACTAACACAAGTGCGAAAAGTGGTTTTTCCACACTAATACAAGTGCAAAAGTGGTTTCCTGCACCAACACAAGTGCGAAAAGTGGTTTTTCAACACTAACACAAGTGCGAAAAGTGGTTTTTCAACACTATCACGAGTGCAAAAAGTGTTTTTTCCACACTAATACAAGTGCAAAAGTGGTTTCCTGCACCAACACAAGTGCGAAAAGTGGTTTTTCAACACTAACACAAGTGCGAAAAGTGGTTTTTCAACACTAACACAAGTGCGAAAAGTGGTTTTTCAACACTAACACAAGTGCGAAAAGTGGTTTTTCAACACTAACACAAGTGCGAAAAGTGGTTTTTCAACACTAACACAAGTGCGCAAAGTGGTTTTTCAACACTAACACAAGTGCGAAAAGTGGTTTTTCAACACTAACACAAGTGCGAAAAGTGGTTTTTCAACACTAACACAAGTGCGAAAAGTGGTTTTTCCACACTAATACAAGTGCAAAAGTGGTTTCCTGCACCAACACAAGTGCGAAAAGTGGTTTTTCAACACTAACACAAGTGCGAAAAGTGGTTTTTCAACACTATCACGAGTGCAAAAAGTGGTTTTTCCACACTAATACAAGTGCAAAAGTGGTTTCCTGCACCAACACAAGTGTGAAAAGTGGTTTTTCAACACTAACACAAGTGCGAAAAGTGGTTTTTCAACACTAACACAAGTGCGAAAAGTGGTTTTTCAACACTAACACAAGTGCGAAAAGTGGTTTTTCAACACTAACACAAGTGCGAAAAGTGGTTTTTCAACACTAACACAAGTGCGAAAAGTGGTTTTTCAACACTAACACAAGTGCGAAAAGTGGTTTTTCTACACTAATACAAGTGCAAAAGTGGTTTCCTGCACCAACACAAGTGCGAAAAGTGGTTTTTCAACACTAACACAAGTGCGAAAAGTGGTTTTTCAACACTATCACAAGTGCAAAAAGTGTTTTTTCCACACTAATACAAGTGCAAAAGTGGTTTCCTGAACCAACACAAGTGCGAAAAGTGGTTTTTCAATACCAACACAAGTGCGAAAAGTAGTTTTTCAACACTAACACAAGTGCGAAAAGTGGTTTTTCCACACTAATACAAGTGCAAAAGTGGTTTCCTGCACCAACACAAGTGCGAAAAGTTTTTTTCAACACTAACACAAGTGCGAAAAGTGGTTTTTCAACACTATCACAAGTGCAAAAAGTGTTTTTTCCACACTAATACAAGTGCAAAAGTGGTTTCCTGCACCAACACAAGTGCGAAAAGTAGTTTTTCAACACTAACACAAGTGAGAAAAGTGGTTTTTCAACATAGTGCGGAAAGTGGTTTTTCCACACTAATACAAGTGCAAAAGTGGTTTTTCAACACTATCACAAGTGCGAAAAGTGGTTTTTCCACACTAATACAAGTGCAAAAGTGGTTTCCTGCACTAACACAAGTGCGAAAAGTGGTTTTTCAACACTAACACAAGTGCGAAAAGTGGTTTTTCAACACTAACACAAGTGCGAAAAGTGGTTTTTCAACACTAATACAAGTGCAAAAGTTGTTTTTCAACACTAACACAAGTGCGAAAAGTGGTTTTTCAACACTAACACAAGTGCGAAAAGTGGTTTTTCAACACTAACACAAGTGCAAAAAGTGGTTTTTCCACACTAATACAAGTGCAAAAGTGGTTTCCTGCACCAACACAAGTGCGAAAAGTGGTTTTTCAACACTAACACAAGTGCGAAAAGTGTTTTTTCCACACTAATACAAGTGCAAAAGTGGTTTCCTGCACAAACACAAGTGCGAAGTGGTTTTTCAACACTAACACATGTGCGAAAAGTGGTTTTTCAACACTAACACAAGTGCGAAAAGTTGTTTTTCCACACTAATACAAGTGCAAAAGTGGTTTCCTGCACCAACACAAGCGCGAAAAGTGGTTTTTCAACACTAACACAAGTGCAAAAAGTGGTTTTTCAACACTAACACAAGTGCGAAAAGTCGTTTTTCAACACTAACACAAGTGCGAAAAGTGGTTTTTCCACACTAATACAAGTGCAAAAGTGGTTTCCTGCACCAACACAAGTGCGAAAAGTGGTTTTTCAACACTAACACAAGTGCAAAAAGTGTTTTTTCCACACTAATACAAGTGCAAAAGTGGTTTCCTGCACCAACACAAGCGCGAAAAGTGGTTTTTCAACACTAACACAAGTGCGAAAAGTGGCTTTTCAACACTAACGCAAGTGCGAAAAGTGGTTTTTCAACACTAAACAAGTGTGAAAAGTGGTTTTTCAACACTAACACAAGTGCGAAAAGTGGTTTTTCCACACTAATACAAGTGCAAAAGTGGTTTCCTGCACCAACACAAGTGCGAAAAGCAGTTTTTCAACACTAACACAAGTGCGAAAAGTGGTTTTTCAACACTAACACAAGTGCGAAAAGTGGTTTTTCAACACTAACACAAGTGCGAAAAGTTGTTTTTCCACACTAATACAAGTGCAAAAGTGGTTTCCTGCACCAACACAAGCGCGAAAAGTGGTTTTTCAACACTAACACAAGTGCAAAAAGTGGTTTTTCAACACTAACACAAGTGCGAAAAGTGGTTTTTCAACACTAACACAAGTGCGAAAAGTGGTTTTCCACACTAATACAAGTGCAAAAGTGGTTTCCTGCACCAACACAAGTGCGAAAAGTAGTTTTTCAACACTAACACAAGTGCGAAAAGTGGTTTTTCAACACTAACACAAGTGCGAAAAGTGGTTTTTCCACACTAATACAAGTGCAAAAGTGGTTTCCTGCACCAACACAAGTGCGAAAAGTGGTTTTTCAACACTAACACAAGTGCGAAAAGTGGTTTTTCAACACTAACACAAGTGCGAAAAGTGGTTTTTCAACACTAACACAAGTGCAAAAATTGGTTTTTCCACACTAATACAAGTGCAAAAGTGGTTTCCTGCACCAACACAAGTGCGAAAAGTGGTTTTTCAACACTAACACAAGTGCGAAAAGTGGTTTTTCCACACTAATACAAGTGCAAAAGTGGTTTCCTGCACTAACACAAGTGCGAAAAGTGGTTTTTCAACACTAACACAAGTGCGAAAAGTGGTTTTTGAACACTAACACAAGTGCGAAAAGTGTTTTTTCCACACTAATACAAGTGCAAAAGTGGTTTCCTGCACCAACACAAGTGCGAAAAGTGGTTTTTCAACACTAACACAATTGCGAAAAGTGGTTTTTCAACACTAACACAAATGCGAAAAGTGGTTTTTCAACACTAACACAAGTGCAAAAAGTGGTTTTTCCACACTAATACAAGTGCAAAAGTGGTTTCCTGCACCAACACAAGTGCGAAAAGTGGTTTTTCAACACTAACACAAGTGCGAAAAGTGTTTTTTCCACACTAATACAAGTGCAAAAGTGGTTTCCTGCACAAACACAAGTGCGAAGTGGTTTTTCAACACTAACACATGTGCGAAAAGTGGTTTTTCAACACTAACACAAGTGCGAAAAGTTGTTTTTCCACACTAATACAAGTGCAAAAGTGGTTTCCTGCACCAACACAAGCGCGAAAAGTGGTTTTTCAACACTAACACAAGTGCAAAAAGTGGTTTTTCAACACTAACACAAGTGCGAAAAGTCGTTTTTCAACACTAACACAAGTGCGAAAAGTGGTTTTTCCACACTAATACAAGTGCAAAAGTGGTTTCCTGCACCAACACAAGTGCGAAAAGTGGTTTTTCAACACTAACACAAGTGCAAAAAGTGTTTTTTCCACACTAATACAAGTGCAAAAAGTGGTTTTTCAACACTAAGACAAGTGCGAAAAGTGGTTTTTCAACACTATCACAAGTGCAAAAAGTGTTTTTTCCACACTAATACAAGTGCAAAAGTGGTTTTTCAACACTAACATAAGTGCGAAAAGTGGTTTTTCAACACTAACACAAGTGCGAAAAGTGGTTTTTCCACACTAATACAAGTGCAAAAGTGGTTTCCTGCACCAACACAAGTGCGAAAAGTGGTTTTTCAACACTAACACAAGTGCGAAAAGTGGTTTTTCAACACTATCACGAGTGCAAAAAGTGTTTTTTCCACACTAATACAAGTGCAAAAGTGGTTTCCTGCACCAACACAAGTGCGAAAAGTGGTTTTTCAACACTAACACAAGTGCGAAAAGTGGTTTTTCAACACTAACACAAGTGCGAAAAGTGGTTTTTCAACACTAACACAAGTGCGAAAAGTGGTTTTTCAACACTAACACAAGTGCGAAAAGTGGTTTTTCAACACTAACACAAGTGCGCAAAGTGGTTTTTCAACACTAACACAAGTGCGAAAAGTGGTTTTTCAACACTAACACAAGTGCGAAAAGTGGTTTTTCAACACTAACACAAGTGCGAAAAGTGGTTTTTCCACACTAATACAAGTGCAAAAGTGGTTTCCTGCACCAACACAAGTGCGAAAAGTGGTTTTTCAACACTAACACAAGTGCGAAAAGTGGTTTTTCAACACTATCACGAGTGCAAAAAGTGGTTTTTCCACACTAATACAAGTGCAAAAGTGGTTTCCTGCACCAACACAAGTGTGAAAAGTGGTTTTTCAACACTAACACAAGTGCGAAAAGTGGTTTTTCAACACTAACACAAGTGCGAAAAGTGGTTTTTCAACACTAACACAAGTGCGAAAAGTGGTTTTTCAACACTAACACAAGTGCGAAAAGTGGTTTTTCAACACTAACACAAGTGCGAAAAGTGGTTTTTCAACACTAACACAAGTGCGAAAAGTGGTTTTTCTACACTAATACAAGTGCAAAAGTGGTTTCCTGCACCAACACAAGTGCGAAAAGTGGTTTTTCAACACTAACACAAGTGCGAAAAGTGGTTTTTCAACACTATCACAAGTGCAAAAAGTGTTTTTTCCACACTAATACAAGTGCAAAAGTGGTTTCCTGAACCAACACAAGTGCGAAAAGTGGTTTTTCAATACCAACACAAGTGCGAAAAGTAGTTTTTCAACACTAACACAAGTGCGAAAAGTGGTTTTTCCACACTAATACAAGTGCAAAAGTGGTTTCCTGCACCAACACAAGTGCGAAAAGTTTTTTTCAACACTAACACAAGTGCGAAAAGTGGTTTTTCAACACTATCACAAGTGCAAAAAGTGTTTTTTCCACACTAATACAAGTGCAAAAGTGGTTTCCTGCACCAACACAAGTGCGAAAAGTAGTTTTTCAACACTAACACAAGTGAGAAAAGTGGTTTTTCAACATAGTGCGGAAAGTGGTTTTTCCACACTAATACAAGTGCAAAAGTGGTTTTTCAACACTATCACAAGTGCGAAAAGTGGTTTTTCCACACTAATACAAGTGCAAAAGTGGTTTCCTGCACTAACACAAGTGCGAAAAGTGGTTTTTCAACACTAACACAAGTGCGAAAAGTGGTTTTTCAACACTAACACAAGTGCGAAAAGTGGTTTTTCAACACTAATACAAGTGCAAAAGTTGTTTTTCAACACTAACACAAGTGCGAAAAGTGGTTTTTCAACACTAACACAAGTGCGAAAAGTGGTTTTTCAACACTAACACAAGTGCAAAAAGTGGTTTTTCCACACTAATACAAGTGCAAAAGTGGTTTCCTGCACCAACACAAGTGCGAAAAGTGGTTTTTCAACACTAACACAAGTGCGAAAAGTGTTTTTTCCACACTAATACAAGTGCAAAAGTGGTTTCCTGCACAAACACAAGTGCGAAGTGGTTTTTCAACACTAACACATGTGCGAAAAGTGGTTTTTCAACACTAACACAAGTGCGAAAAGTTGTTTTTCCACACTAATACAAGTGCAAAAGTGGTTTCCTGCACCAACACAAGCGCGAAAAGTGGTTTTTCAACACTAACACAAGTGCAAAAAGTGGTTTTTCAACACTAACACAAGTGCGAAAAGTCGTTTTTCAACACTAACACAAGTGCGAAAAGTGGTTTTTCCACACTAATACAAGTGCAAAAGTGGTTTCCTGCACCAACACAAGTGCGAAAAGTGGTTTTTCAACACTAACACAAGTGCAAAAAGTGTTTTTTCCACACTAATACAAGTGCAAAAGTGGTTTCCTGCACCAACACAAGCGCGAAAAGTGGTTTTTCAACACTAACACAAGTGCGAAAAGTGGCTTTTCAACACTAACGCAAGTGCGAAAAGTGGTTTTTCAACACTAAACAAGTGTGAAAAGTGGTTTTTCAACACTAACACAAGTGCGAAAAGTGGTTTTTCCACACTAATACAAGTGCAAAAGTGGTTTCCTGCACCAACACAAGTGCGAAAAGCAGTTTTTCAACACTAACACAAGTGCGAAAAGTGGTTTTTCAACACTAACACAAGTGCGAAAAGTGGTTTTTCAACACTAACACAAGTGCGAAAAGTTGTTTTTCCACACTAATACAAGTGCAAAAGTGGTTTCCTGCACCAACACAAGCGCGAAAAGTGGTTTTTCAACACTAACACAAGTGCAAAAAGTGGTTTTTCAACACTAACACAAGTGCGAAAAGTGGTTTTTCAACACTAACACAAGTGCGAAAAGTGGTTTTCCACACTAATACAAGTGCAAAAGTGGTTTCCTGCACCAACACAAGTGCGAAAAGTAGTTTTTCAACACTAACACAAGTGCGAAAAGTGGTTTTTCAACACTAACACAAGTGCGAAAAGTGGTTTTTCCACACTAATACAAGTGCAAAAGTGGTTTCCTGCACCAACACAAGTGCGAAAAGTGGTTTTTCAACACTAACACAAGTGCGAAAAGTGGTTTTTCAACACTAACACAAGTGCGAAAAGTGGTTTTTCAACACTAACACAAGTGCAAAAATTGGTTTTTCCACACTAATACAAGTGCAAAAGTGGTTTCCTGCACCAACACAAGTGCGAAAAGTGGTTTTTCAACACTAACACAAGTGCGAAAAGTGGTTTTTCCACACTAATACAAGTGCAAAAGTGGTTTCCTGCACTAACACAAGTGCGAAAAGTGGTTTTTCAACACTAACACAAGTGCGAAAAGTGGTTTTTGAACACTAACACAAGTGCGAAAAGTGTTTTTTCCACACTAATACAAGTGCAAAAGTGGTTTCCTGCACCAACACAAGTGCGAAAAGTGGTTTTTCAACACTAACACAATTGCGAAAAGTGGTTTTTCAACACTAACACAAATGCGAAAAGTGGTTTTTCAACACTAACACAAGTGCAAAAAGTGGTTTTTCCACACTAATACAAGTGCAAAAGTGGTTTCCTGCACCAACACAAGTGCGAAAAGTGGTTTTTCAACACTAACACAAGTGCGAAAAGTGTTTTTTCCACACTAATACAAGTGCAAAAGTGGTTTCCTGCACAAACACAAGTGCGAAGTGGTTTTTCAACACTAACACATGTGCGAAAAGTGGTTTTTCAACACTAACACAAGTGCGAAAAGTTGTTTTTCCACACTAATACAAGTGCAAAAGTGGTTTCCTGCACCAACACAAGCGCGAAAAGTGGTTTTTCAACACTAACACAAGTGCAAAAAGTGGTTTTTCAACACTAACACAAGTGCGAAAAGTCGTTTTTCAACACTAACACAAGTGCGAAAAGTGGTTTTTCCACACTAATACAAGTGCAAAAGTGGTTTCCTGCACCAACACAAGTGCGAAAAGTGGTTTTTCAACACTAACACAAGTGCAAAAAGTGTTTTTTCCACACTAATACAAGTGCAAAAGTGGTTTCCTGCACCAACACAAGCGCGAAAAGTGGTTTTTCAACACTAACACAAGTGCGAAAAGTGGCTTTTCAACACTAACGCAAGTGCGGAAAAGTGGTTTTTCAACACTAAACAAGTGCGAAAAGTGGTTTTTCAACACTAACACAAGTGCGAAAAGTGGTTTTTCCACACTAATACAAGTGCAAAAGTGGTTTCCTGCACCAACACAAGTGCGAAAAGCAGTTTTTCAACACTAACACAAGTGCGAAAAGTGGTTTTTCAACACTAACACAAGTGCGAAAAGTGTTTTTTCCACACTAATACAAGTGCAAAAGTGGTTTCCTGCACCAACACAAGTGCGAAGTGGTTTTTCAACACTAACACAAGTGCGAAAAGTGGTTTTTCAACACTAACACAAGTGCGAAAAGTTGTTTTTCCACACTAATACAAGTGCAAAAGTGGTTTCCTGCACCAACACAAGCGCGAAAAGTGGTTTTTCAACACTAACACAAGTGCAAAAAGTGGTTTTTCAACACTAACACAAGTGCGAAAAGTGGTTTTTTCAACACTAACACAAGTGCGAAAAGTGGTTTTCCACACTAATACAAGTGCAAAAGTGGTTTCCTGCACCAACACAAGTGCGAAAAGTGGTTTTTCAACACTAACACAAGTGTGAAAAGTGGTTTTTCAACACTAACACAAGTGCGAAAAGTGGTTTTTCCACACTAATACAAGTGCAAAAGTGGTTTCCTGCACCAACACAAGTGCGAAAAGTGGTTTTTCAACACTAACACAAGTGCGAAAAGTGGTTTTTCAACACTAACACAAGTGCGAAAAGTGGTTTTTCAACACTAACACAAGTGCAAAAAGTGGTTTTTCCACACTAATACAAGTGCAAAAGTGGTTTCCTGCACCAACACAAGTGCGAAAAGTGGTTTTTCAACACTAACACAAGTGCGAAAAGTGGTTTTTCAACACTAACACAAGTGCAAAAAGTGGTTTTTCAACACTAACACAAGTGCGAAAAGTCGTTTTTCAACACTAACACAAGTGCGAAAAGTGGTTTTTCCACACTAATACAAGTGCAAAAGTGGTTTCCTGCACCAACACAAGTGCGAAAAGTGGTTTTTCAACACTAACACAAGTGCAAAAAGTGTTTTTTCCACACTAATACAAGTGCAAAAGTGGTTTCCTGCACCAACACAAGCGCGAAAAGTGGTTTTTCAACACTAACACAAGTGCGAAAAGTGGCTTTTCAACACAATAACGCAAGTGCGAAAAGTGGTTTTTCAACACTAAACAAGTGCGAAAAGTGGTTTTTCAACACTAACACAAGTGCGAAAAGTGGTTTTTCCACACTAATACAAGTGCAAAAGTGGTTTCCTGCACCAACACAAGTGCGAAAAGCAGTTTTTCAACACTAACACAAGTGCGAAAAGTGGTTTTTCAACACTAACACAAGTGCGAAAAGTGTTTTTTCCACACTAATACAAGTGCAAAAGTGGTTTCCTGCACCAACACAAGTGCGAAGTGGTTTTTCAACACTAACACAAGTGCGAAAAGTGGTTTTTCAACACTAACACAAGTGCGAAAAGTTGTTTTTCCACACTAATACAAGTGCAAAAGTGGTTTCCTGCACCAACACAAGCGCGAAAAGTGGTTTTTCAACACTAACACAAGTGCAAAAAGTGGTTTTTCAACACTAACACAAGTGCGAAAAGTGGTTTTTCAACACTAACACAAGTGCGAAAAGTGGTTTTCCACACTAATACAAGTGCAAAAGTGGTTTCCTGCACCAACACAAGTGCGAAAAGTGGTTTTTCAACACTAACACAAGTGCGAAAAGTGGTTTTTCAACACTAACACAAGTGCGAAAAGTGGTTTTTCCACACTAATACAAGTGCAAAAGTGGTTTCCTGCACCAACACAAGTGCGAAAAGTGGTTTTTCAACACTAACACAAGTGCGAAAAGTGGTTTTTCAACACTAACACAAGTGCGAAAAGTGGTTTTTCAACACTAACACAAGTGCAAAAAGTGGTTTTTCCACACTAATACAAGTGCAAAAGTGGTTTCCTGCACCAACACAAGTGCGAAAAGTGGTTTTTCAACACTAACACAAGTGCGAAAAGTGGTTTTTCCACACTAATACAAGTGCAAAAGTGGTTTCCTGCACTAACACAAGTGCGAAAAGTGGTTTTTCAACACTAACACAAGTGCGAAAAGTGGTTTTTGAACACTAACACAAGTGCGAAAAGTGTTTTTTCCACACTAATACAAGTGCAAAAGTGGTTTCCTGCACCAACACAAGTGCGAAAAGTGGTTTTTCAACACTAACACAATTGCGAAAAGTGGTTTTTCAACACTAACACAAATGCGAAAAGTGGTTTTTCAACACTAACACAAGTGCAAAAAGTCGTTTTTCCACACTAATACAAGTGCAAAAGTGGTTTCCTGCACCAACACAAGTGCGAAAAGTGGTTTTTCAACACTAACACAAGTGCGAAAAGTGTTTTTTCCACACTAATACAAGTGCAAAAGTGGTTTCCTGCACAAACACAAGTGCGAAGTGGTTTTTCAACACTAACACATGTGCGAAAAGTGGTTTTTCAACACTAACACAAGTGCGAAAAGTTGTTTTTCCACACTAATACAAGTGCAAAAGTGGTTTCCTGCACCAACACAAGCGCGAAAAGTGGTTTTTCAACACTAACACAAGTGCAAAAAGTGGTTTTTCAACACTAACACAAGTGCGAAAAGTCGTTTTTCAACACTAACACAAGTGCGAAAAGTGGTTTTTCCACACTAATACAAGTGCAAAAGTGGTTTCCTGCACCAACACAAGTGCGAAAAGTGGTTTTTCAACACTAACACAAGTGCAAAAAGTGTTTTTTCCACACTAATACAAGTGCAAAAGTGGTTTCCTGCACCAACACAAGCACGAAAAGTGGTTTTTCAACACTAACACAAGTGCGAAAAGTGGCTTTTCAACACTAACGCAAGTGCGAAAAGTGGTTTTTCAACACTAAACAAGTGCGAAAAGTGGTTTTTCAACACTAACACAAGTGCGAAAAGTGGTTTTTCCACACTAATACAAGTGCAAAAGTGGTTTCCTGCACCAACACAAGTGCGAAAAGCAGTTTTTCAACACTAACACAAGTGCGAAAAGTGGTTTTTCAACACTAACACAAGTGCGAAAAGTGTTTTTTCCACACTAATACAAGTGCAAAAGTGGTTTCCTGCACCAACACAAGTGCGAAGTGGTTTTTCAACACTAACACAAGTGCGAAAAGTGGTTTTTCAACACTAACACAAGTGCGAAAAGTTGTTTTTCCACACTAATACAAGTGCAAAAGTGGTTTCCTGCACCAACACAAGCGTGAAAAGTTGTTTTTCAACACTAACACAAGTGCAAAAAGTGGTTTTTCAACACTAACACAAGTGCGAAAAGTGGTTTTTCAACACTAACACAAGTGCGAAAAGTGGTTTTCCACACTAATACAAGTGCAAAAGTGGTTTCCTGCACCAACACAAGTGCGAAAAGTGGTTTTTCAACACTAACACAAGTGCGAAAAGTGGTTTTTCAACACTAACACAAGTGCGAAAAGTGGTTTTTCCACACTAATACAAGTGCAAAAGTGGTTTCCTGCACCAACACAAGTGCGAAAAGTGGTTTTTCAACACTAACACAAGTGCGAAAAGTGGTTTTTCAACACTAACACAAGTGCGAAAAGTGGTTTTTCAACACTAACACAAGTGCAAAAAGTGGTTTTTCCACACTAATACAAGTGCAAAAGTGGTTTCCTGCACCAACACAAGTGCGAAAAGTGGTTTTTCAACACTAACACAAGTGCGAAAAGTGGTTTTTCCACACTAATACAAGTGCAAAAGTGGTTTCCTGCACTAACACAAGTGCGAAAAGTGGTTTTTCAACACTAACACAAGTGCGAAAAGTGGTTTTTGAACACTAACACAAGTGCGAAAAGTGTTTTTTTCCACACTAATACAAGTGCAAAAGTGGTTTCCTGCACCAACACAAGTGCGAAAAGTGGTTTTTCAACACTAACACAATTGCGAAAAGTGGTTTTTCAACACTAACACAAATGCGAAAAGTGGTTTTTCAACACTAACACAAGTGCGAAAAGTGGTTTTTCCACACTAATACAAGTGCAAAAGTGGTTTCCTGCACCAACGCAAGTGCGAAAAGTGGTTTTTCAACACTAACACAAGTGCGAAAAGTGGTTTTTCAACACTATCACAAGTGCAAAAAGTGTTTTTTCCACACTAATACAAGTGCAAAAGTGGTTTTTCAACACTAACACAAGTGCAAAAAGTGGTTTTTCAACACTAACACAAGTGCGAAAAGTGGTTTTTCCACACTAATACAAGTGCAAAAGTGGTTTCCTGCACCAACACAAGTGCGAAAAGTGGTTTTTCAACACTAACACAAGTGCGAAAAGTGGTTTTTCAACACTAACACAAGTGCGAAAAGTGGTTTTTCCACACTAATACAAGTGCAAAAGTGGTTTCCTGCACCAACACAAGTGCGAAAAGTGGTTTTTCAACACTAACACAAGTGCGAAAAGTGGTTTTTCAACACTAACACAAGTGCGAAAAGTGGTTTTTCAACACTAACACAAGTGCAAAAAGTGGTTTTTCCACACTAATACAAGTGCAAAAGTGGTTTCCTGCACCAACACAAGTGCGAAAAGTGGTTTTTCAACACTAACACAAGTGCGAAAAGTGGTTTTTCAACACTAACACAAGTGCGAAAAGTGGTTTTTCCACACTAATACAAGTGCAAAAGTGGTTTCCTGCACCAACACAAGTGCGAAAAGTGGTTTTTCAACACTAACACAAGTGCGAAAAGTGGTTTTTCAACACAATCACGAGTGCAAAAAGTGTTTTTTCCACACTAATACAAGTGCAAAAGTGGTTTCCTGCACCAACACAAGTGCGAAAAGTGGTTTTTCAACACTAACACAAGTGCGAAAAGTGGTTTTTCAACACTAACACAAGTGCGAAAAGTGGTTTTTCACACTAACACAAGTGCGAAAAGTGGTTTTTCAACACTAACACAAGTGCGAAAAGTGGTTTTTCAACACTAACACAAGTGCGCAAAGTGGTTTTTCAACACTAACACAAGTGCGAAAAGTGGTTTTTCAACACTAACACAAGTGCGAAAAGTGGTTTTTCAACACTAACACAAGTGCGAAAAGTGGTTTTTCCACACTAATACAAGTGCAAAAGTGGTTTCCTGCACCAACACAAGT
This sequence comes from Myxine glutinosa, assembly GCF_964187855.1. Classification (NCBI taxonomy): domain Eukaryota; kingdom Metazoa; phylum Chordata; class Myxini; order Myxiniformes; family Myxinidae; genus Myxine; species Myxine glutinosa. The sequence goes on from NW_027619123.1 coordinate 25,908, forward strand.
GCGAAAAGTGGTTTTTCAACACTAACACAAGTGCGAAAAGTGGTTTTTCAACACTATCACAAGTGCAAAAAGTGTTTTTTCCACACTAATACAAGTGCAAAAGTGGTTTCCTGCACCAACACAAGTGCGAAAAGTGGTTTTTCAATACCAACACAAGTGCGAAAAGTAGTTTTTCAACACTAACACAAGTGCGAAAAGTGGTTTTTCCACACTAATACAAGTGCAAAAGTGGTTTCCTGCACCAACACAAGTGCGAAAAGTTTTTTTCAACACTAACACAAGTGCGAAAAGTGGTTTTTCAACACTATCACAAGTGCAAAAAGTGTTTTTTCCACACTAATACAAGTGCAAAAGTGGTTTCCTGCACCAACACAAGTGCGAAAAGTAGTTTTTCAACACTAACACAAGTGAGAAAAGTGGTTTTTCAACACTAACACAAGTGCGGAAAGTGGTTTTTCCACACTAATACAAGTGCAAAAGTGGTTTTTCAACACTATCACAAGTGCGAAAAGTGGTTTTTCCACACTAATACAAGTGCAAAAGTGGTTTCCTGCACTAACACAAGTGCGAAAAGTGGTTTTTCAACACTAACACAAGTGCGAAAAGTGGTTTTTCAACACTAACACAAGTGCGAAAAGTGGTTTTTCAACACTAATACAAGTGCAAAAGTGGTTTTTCAACACTAACACAAGTGCGAAAAGTGGTTTTTCAACACTAACACAAGTGCGAAAAGTGGTTTTTCAACACTAACACAAGTGCAAAAAGTGGTTTTTCAACACTAACACAAGTGCGAAAAGTGGTTTTTCAACACTATCACAAGTGCAAAAAGTGTTTTTTCCACACTAATACAAGTGCAAAAGTGGTTTTTCAACACTAACACAAGTGCGAAAAGTGGTTTTTCACACTAACACAAGTGCGAAAAGTGGTTTTTCCACACTAATACAAGTGCAAAAGTGGTTTCCTGCACCAACACAAGTGCGAAAAGTGGTTTTTCAACACTAACACAAGTGCGAAAAGTGGTTTTTCCACACTAATACAAGTGCAAAAGTGGTTTCCTGCACTAACACAAGTGCGAAAAGTGGTTTTTCAACACTAACACAAGTGCGAAAAGTGGTTTTTGAACACTAACACAAGTGCGAAAAGTGTTTTTTCCACACTAATACAAGTGCAAAAGTGGTTTCCTGCACCAACACAAGTGCGAAAAGTGGTTTTTCAACACTAACACAATTGCGAAAAGTGGTTTTTCAACACTAACACAAATGCGAAAAGTGGTTTTTCAACACTAACACAAGTGCGAAAAGTGGTTTTTCCACACTAATACAAGTGCAAAAGTGGTTTCCTGCACCAACGCAAGTGCGAAAAGTGGTTTTTCAACACTAACACAAGTGCGAAAAGTGGTTTTTCAACACTATCACAAGTGCAAAAAGTGTTTTTTCCACACTAATACAAGTGCAAAAGTGGTTTTTCAACACTAACACAAGTGCGAAAAGTGGTTTTTCAACACTAACACAAGTGCGAAAAGTGGTTTTTCCACACTAATACAAGTGCAAAAGTGGTTTCCTGCACCAACACAAGTGCGAAAAGTGGTTTTTCAACACTAACACAAGTGCGAAAAGTGGTTTTTCAACACTAACACAAGTGCGAAAAGTGGTTTTTCCACACTAATACAAGTGCAAAAGTGGTTTCCTGCACCAACACAAGTGCGAAAAGTGGTTTTTCAACACTAACACAAGTGCGAAAAGTGGTTTTTCAACACTAACACAAGTGCGAAAAGTGGTTTTTCAACACTAACACAAGTGCAAAAAGTGGTTTTTCCACACTAATACAAGTGCAAAAGTGGTTTCCTGCACCAACACAAGTGCGAAAAGTGGTTTTTCAACACTAACACAAGTGCGAAAAGTGGTTTTTCAACACTAACACAAGTGCGAAAAGTGGTTTTTCCACACTAATACAAGTGCAAAAGTGGTTTCCTGCACCAACACAAGTGCGAAAAGTGGTTTTTCAACACTAACACAAGTGCGAAAAGTGGTTTTTCAACACAATCACGAGTGCAAAAAGTGTTTTTTCCACACTAATACAAGTGCAAAAGTGGTTTCCTGCACCAACACGAGTGCGAAAAGTGGTTTTTCAACACTAACACAAGTGCGAAAAGTGGTTTTTCAACACTAACACAAGTGCGAAAAGTGGTTTTTCAACACTAACACAAGTGCGAAAAGTGGTTTTTCAACACTAACACAAGTGCGAAAAGTGGTTTTTCAACACTAACACAAGTGCGCAAAGTGGTTTTTCAACACTAACACAAGTGCGAAAAGTGGTTTTTCAACACTAACACAAGTGCGAAAAGTGGTTTTTCAACACTAACACAAGTGCGAAAAGTGGTTTTTCCACACTAATACAAGTGCAAAAGTGGTTTCCTGCACCAACACAAGTGCGAAAAGTGGTTTTTCAACACTAACACAAGTGCGAAAAGTGGTTTTTCAACACTATCACAAGTGCAAAAAGTGTTTTTTCCACACTAATACAAGTGCAAAAGTGGTTTCCTGCACCAACACAAGTGCGAAAAGTGGTTTTTCAATACCAACACAAGTGCGAAAAGTAGTTTTTCAACACTAACACAAGTGCGAAAAGTGGTTTTTCCACACTAATACAAGTGCAAAAGTGGTTTCCTGCACCAACACAAGTGCGAAAAGTTTTTTTCAACACTAACACAAGTGCGAAAAGTGGTTTTTCAACACTATCACAAGTGCAAAAAGTGTTTTTTCCACACTAATACAAGTGCAAAAGTGGTTTCCTGCACCAACACAAGTGCGAAAAGTAGTTTTTCAACACTAACACAAGTGAGAAAAGTGGTTTTTCAACACTAACACAAGTGCGGAAAGTGGTTTTTCCACACTAATACAAGTGCAAAAGTGGTTTTTCAACACTATCACAAGTGCGAAAAGTGGTTTTTCCACACTAATACAAGTGCAAAAGTGGTTTCCTGCACTAACACAAGTGCGAAAAGTGGTTTTTCAACACTAACACAAGTGCGAAAAGTGGTTTTTCAACACTAACACAAGTGCGAAAAGTGGTTTTTCAACACTAATACAAGTGCAAAAGTGGTTTTTCAACACTAACACAAGTGCGAAAAGTGGTTTTTCAACACTAACACAAGTGCGAAAAGTGGTTTTTCAACACTAACACAAGTGCAAAAAGTGGTTTTTCAACACTAACACAAGTGCGAAAAGTGGTTTTTCAACACTATCACAAGTGCAAAAAGTGTTTTTTCCACACTAATACAAGTGCAAAAGTGGTTTTTCAACACTAACACAAGTGCGAAAAGTGGTTTTTCAACACTAACACAAGTGCGAAAAGTGGTTTTTCCACACTAATACAAGTGCAAAAGTGGTTTCCTGCACCAACACAAGTGCGAAAAGTGGTTTTTCAACACTAACACAAGTGCGAAAAGTGGTTTTTCAACACTAACACAAGTGCGAAAAGTGGTTTTTCCACACTAATACAAGTGCAAAAGTGGTTTCCTGCACCAACACAAGTGCGAAAAGTGGTTTTTCAACACTAACACAAGTGCGAAAAGTGGTTTTTCAACACTAACACAAGTGTGAAAAGTGGTTTTTCAACACTAACACAAGTGCAAAAAGTGGTTTTTCCACACTAATACAAGTGCAAAAGTGGTTTCCTGCACCAACACAAGTGCGAAAAGTGGTTTTTCAACACTAACACAAGTGCGAAAAGTGGTTTTTCAACACTAACACAAGTGCGAAAAGTGGTTTTTCCACACTAATACAAGTGCAAAAGTGGTTCCTGCACCAACACAAGTGCGAAAAGTGGTTTTTCAACACTAACACAAGTGCGAAAAGTGTTTTTTCCACACTAATACAAGTGCAAAAGTGGTTTCCTGCACCAACACAAGTGCGAAAAGTGTTTTTTCAACACTAACACAAGTGCGAAATGTGGTTTTTCAACACTAACACAAGTGCAAAAAGTGTTTTTTCCACACTAATACAAGTGCAAAAGTGGTTTCCTGCACCAACACAAGTACGAAAAGTGGTTTTTCAACACTAACACAAGTGCGAAAAGTGTTTTTTCCACACTAATACAAGTGCAAAAGTGGTTTCCTGCACCAACACAAGTGGGAAAAGTGGTTTTTGAACACTAACACAAGTGCGAAAAGTGGTTTTTCAACACTAACACAAGTGCAAAAAGTGGTTTTTCCACACTAATACAAGTGCAAAAAGTGTTTTTTCAACACTAATACAAGTGCAAAAATGGTTTCCTGCACCAACACAAGTGCGAAAAGTGGTTTTTCAACACTAACACAAGTGCGAAAAGTGGTTTTTCAACACTAACACAAGTGCGAAAAGTGGTTTTTCCACACTAATACAAGTGCAAAAGTGGTTTCCTGCACCAACACAAGTGCGAAAAGTGGTTTTTCAACACTAACACAAGTGCGAAAAGTGGTTTTTCAACACTATCACAAGTGCAAAAAGTGTTTTTTCCACACTAATACAAGTGCAAAAGTGGTTTCCTGCACCAACACAAGTGCGAAAAGTGTTTTTTCAACACTAACACAAGTGCGAAAAGTGGTTTTTCAACACTATCACAAGTGAAAAAAGTGTTTTTTCCACACTAATACAAGTGCAAAAGTGGTTTCCTGCACCAACACAAGTGCGAAAAGTAGTTTTTCAACACTAACACAAGTGCGAAAAGTGGTTTTTCAACACTAACACAAGTGCGAAAAGTGGTTTTTCAACACTAACGCAAGTGCGAAAAGTGGTTTTTCAACACTATCACAAGTGCAAAAAGTGTTTTTTCCACACTAATACAAGTGCAAAAGTGGTTTCCTGCACCAATACAAGTGTGAAAAGTGGTTTCCTGCACCAACACAAGTGTGAAACGTGGTTTTTCAACACTAACACAAGTGCGAAAAGTGGTTTTTCAACACTAACACAAGTGCGAAAAGTGGTTTTTCAACACTAATACAAGTACGAAAAGTGGTTTTTCCACACTAATACAAGTGCAAAAGTGGTTTGCTGCACCAACACAAGTGCGAAAAGTGGTTTTTCAACACTAACACAAGTGCTAAAAGTGGTTTTTCAACACTATCACAAGTGCAAAAAGTGTTTTTTCCACACTAATACAAGTGCAAAAGTGGTTTCCTGCACCAACACAAGTGCGAAAAGTGGTTTTTCAACACTAACACAAGTGCAAAAAGTGTTTTTTTCCACACTGAATACAAGTGCAAAAGTGGTTTCCTGCACCAACACAAGTGCGAAAAGTGGTTTTTCAACACTAACACAAGTGCGAAAAGTGTTTTTTCCACACTAATACAAGTGCAAAAGTGGTTTCCTGCACCAACACAAGTGCGAAAAGTGTTTTTTCAACACTAACACAAGTGCGAAATGTGGTTTTTCAACACTAACACAAGTGCAAAAAGTGTTTTTTCCACACTAATACAAGTGCAAAAGTGGTTTCCTGCACCAACACAAGTACGAAAAGTGGTTTTTCAACACTAACACAAGTGCGAAAAGTGTTTTTTCCACACTAATACAAGTGCAAAAGTGGTTTCCTGCACCAACACAAGTGGGAAAAGTGGTTTTTGAACACTAACACAAGTGCGAAAAGTGGTTTTTCAACACTAACACAAGTGCAAAAAGTGGTTTTTCCACACTAATACAAGTGCAAAAAGTGTTTTTTCAACACTAATACAAGTGCAAAAATGGTTTCCTGCACCAACACAAGTGCGAAAAGTGGTTTTTCAACACTAACACAAGTGCGAAAAGTGGTTTTTCAACACTAACACAAGTGCGAAAAGTGGTTTTTCCACACTAATACAAGTGCAAAAGTGGTTTCCTGCACCAACACAAGTGCGAAAAGTGGTTTTTCAACACTAACACAAGTGCGAAAAGTGGTTTTTCAACACTATCACAAGTGCAAAAAGTGTTTTTTCCACACTAATACAAGTGCAAAAGTGGTTTCCTGCACCAACACAAGTGCGAAAAGTGTTTTTTCAACACTAACACAAGTGCGAAAAGTGGTTTTTCAACACTATCACAAGTGAAAAAAGTGTTTTTTCCACACTAATACAAGTGCAAAAGTGGTTTCCTGCACCAACACAAGTGCGAAAAGTAGTTTTTCAACACTAACACAAGTGCGAAAAGTGGTTTTTCAACACTAACACAAGTGCGAAAAGTGGTTTTTCAACACTAACGCAAGTGCGAAAAGTGGTTTTTCAACACTATCACAAGTGCAAAAAGTGTTTTTTCCACACTAATACAAGTGCAAAAGTGGTTTCCTGCACCAATACAAGTGTGAAAAGTGGTTTCCTGCACCAACACAAGTGTGAAACGTGGTTTTTCAACACTAACACAAGTGCGAAAAGTGGTTTTTCAACACTAACACAAGTGCGAAAAGTGGTTTTTCAACACTAATACAAGTACGAAAAGTGGTTTTTCCACACTAATACAAGTGCAAAAGTGGTTTGCTGCACCAACACAAGTGCGAAAAGTGGTTTTTCAACACTAACACAAGTGCTAAAAGTGGTTTTTCAACACTATCACAAGTGCAAAAAGTGTTTTTTCCACACTAATACAAGTGCAAAAGTGGTTTCCTGCACCAACACAAGTGCGAAAAGTGGTTTTTCAACACTAACACAAGTGCAAAAAGTGTTTTTTCCACACTAATACAAGTGCAAAAGTGGTTTCCTGCACCAACACAAGTGCGAAAAGTGGTTTTTCAACACTAACACAAGTGCGAAAAGTGTTTTTTCCACACTAATACAAGTGCAAAAGTGGTTTCCTGCACCAACACAAGTGGGAAAAGTGGTTTTTGAACACTAACACAAGTGCGAAAAGTGGTTTTTCAACACTAACACAAGTGCAAAAAGTGGTTTTTCCACACTAATACAAGTGCAAAAAGTGTTTTTTCAACACTAATACAAGTGCAAAAATGGTTTCCTGCACCAACACAAGTGCGAAAAGTGGTTTTTCAACACTAACACAAGTGCGAAAAGTGGTTTTTCAACACTAACACAAGTGCGAAAAGTGGTTTTTCCACACTAATACAAGTGCAAAAGTGGTTTCCTGCACCAACACAAGTGCGAAAAGTGGTTTTTCAACACTAACACAAGTGCGAAAAGTGGTTTTTCAACACTATCACAAGTGCAAAAAGTGTTTTTTCCACACTAATACAAGTGCAAAAGTGGTTTCCTGCACCAACACAAGTGCGAAAAGTGTTTTTTCAACACTAACACAAGTGCGAAAAGTGGTTTTTCAACACTATCACAAGTGAAAAAAGTGTTTTTTCCACACTAATACAAGTGCAAAAGTGGTTTCCTGCACCAACACAAGTGCGAAAAGTAGTTTTTCAACACTAACACAAGTGCGAAAAGTGGTTTTTCAACACTAACACAAGTGCGAAAAGTGGTTTTTCAACACTAACGCAAGTGCGAAAAGTGGTTTTTCAACACTATCACAAGTGCAAAAAGTGTTTTTTCCACACTAATACAAGTGCAAAAGTGGTTTCCTGCACCAATACAAGTGTGAAAAGTGGTTTCCTGCACCAACACAAGTGTGAAACGTGGTTTTTCAACACTAACACAAGTGCGAAAAGTGGTTTTTCAACACTAACACAAGTGCGAAAAGTGGTTTTTCAACACTAATACAAGTACGAAAAGTGGTTTTTCCACACTAATACAAGTGCAAAAGTGGTTTGCTGCACCAACACAAGTGCGAAAAGTGGTTTTTCAACACTAACACAAGTGCGAAAAGTGGTTTTTCAACACTATCACAAGTGCAAAAAGTGTTTTTTCCACACTAATACAAGTGCAAAAGTGGTTTCCTGCACCAACACAAGTGCGAAAAGTGGTTTTTCAACACTAACACAAGTGCGAAAAGTGGTTTTTCAACACTAACACAAGTGCGAAAAGTGGTGTTTCCACACTAATACAAGTGCAAAAGTGGTTTCCTGCACCAACACAAGTGCGAAAAGTGGTTTTTCAACACTAACACAAGTGCGAAAAGTGGTTTTTCAACACTATCACAAGTGCAAAAAGTGTTTTTTCCACACCAATACAAGTGCAAAAGTGGTTTCCTGCACCAACACAAGTGCAAAAAGTGGTTTTTCAACACTAACACAAGTGCAAAAAGTGGTTTTTCAACACTAACACAAGTGCGAAAAGTGGTTTTCCCACACTAATACAAGTGCAAAAGTAGTTTCCTGCACCAACACAAGTGCGAAAAGTGGTTTTTCAACACTAACACAAGTGCAAAAAGTGGTTTTTCCACACTAATACAAGTGCAAAAGTGGTTTCCTGCACCAACACAAGTGCGAAAAGTGGTTTTTCAACACTAACACAATTGCGAAAAGTGGTTTTTCAACACTAACACAAATGCGAAAAGTGGTTTTTCAACACTAACACAAGTGCGAAAAGTGGTTTTTCCACACTAATACAAGTGCAAAAGTGGTTTCCTGCACCAACGCAAGTGCGAAAAGTGGTTTTTCAACACTAACACAAGTGCGAAAAGTGGTTTTTCAACACTATCACAAGTGCAAAAAGTGTTTTTTCCACACTAATACAAGTGCAAAAGTGGTTTTTCAACACTAACACAAGTGCGAAAAGTGGTTTTTCAACACTAACACAAGTGCGAAAAGTGGTTTTTCCACACTAATACAAGTGCAAAAGTGGTTTCCTGCACCAACACAAGTGCGAAAAGTGGTTTTTCAACACTAACACAAGTGCGAAAAGTGGTTTTTCAACACTAACACAAGTGCGAAAAGTGGTTTTTCCACACTAATACAAGTGCAAAAGTGGTTTCCTGCACCAACACAAGTGCGAAAAGTGGTTTTTCAACACTAACACAAGTGCGAAAAGTGGTTTTTCAACACTAACACAAGTGCGAAAAGTGGTTTTTCAACACTAACACAAGTGCAAAAAGTGGTTTTTCCACACTAATACAAGTGCAAAAGTGGTTTCCTGCACCAACACAAGTGCGAAAAGTGGTTTTTCAACACTAACACAAGTGCGAAAAGTGGTTTTTCAACACTAACACAAGTGCGAAAAGTGGTTTTTCCACACTAATACAAGTGCAAAAGTGGTTTCCTGCACCAACACAAGTGCGAAAAGTGGTTTTTCAACACTAACACAAGTGCGAAAAGTGGTTTTTCAACACAATCACGAGTGCAAAAAGTGTTTTTTCCACACTAATACAAGTGCAAAAGTGGTTTCCTGCACCAACACGAGTGCGAAAAGTGGTTTTTCAACACTAACACAAGTGCGAAAAGTGGTTTTTCAACACTAACACAAGTGCGAAAAGTGGTTTTTCAACACTAACACAAGTGCGAAAAGTGGTTTTTCAACACTAACACAAGTGCGAAAAGTGGTTTTTCAACACTAACACAAGTGCGCAAAGTGGTTTTTCAACACTAACACAAGTGCGAAAAGTGGTTTTTCAACACTAACACAAGTGCGAAAAGTGGTTTTTCAACACTAACACAAGTGCGAAAAGTGGTTTTTCCACACTAATACAAGTGCAAAAGTGGTTTCCTGCACCAACACAAGTGCGAAAAGTGGTTTTTCAACACTAACACAAGTGCGAAAAGTGGTTTTTCAACACTATCACAAGTGCAAAAAGTGTTTTTTCCACACTAATACAAGTGCAAAAGTGGTTTCCTGCACCAACACAAGTGCGAAAAGTGGTTTTTCAATACCAACACAAGTGCGAAAAGTAGTTTTTCAACACTAACACAAGTGCGAAAAGTGGTTTTTCCACACTAATACAAGTGCAAAAGTGGTTTCCTGCACCAACACAAGTGCGAAAAGTTTTTTTCAACACTAACACAAGTGCGAAAAGTGGTTTTTCAACACTATCACAAGTGCAAAAAGTGTTTTTTCCACACTAATACAAGTGCAAAAGTGGTTTCCTGCACCAACACAAGTGCGAAAAGTAGTTTTTCAACACTAACACAAGTGAGAAAAGTGGTTTTTCAACACTAACACAAGTGCGGAAAGTGGTTTTTCCACACTAATACAAGTGCAAAAGTGGTTTTTCAACACTATCACAAGTGCGAAAAGTGGTTTTTCCACACTAATACAAGTGCAAAAGTGGTTTCCTGCACTAACACAAGTGCGAAAAGTGGTTTTTCAACACTAACACAAGTGCGAAAAGTGGTTTTTCAACACTAACACAAGTGCGAAAAGTGGTTTTTCAACACTAATACAAGTGCAAAAGTGGTTTTTCAACACTAACACAAGTGCGAAAAGTGGTTTTTCAACACTAACACAAGTGCGAAAAGTGGTTTTTCAACACTAACACAAGTGCAAAAAGTGGTTTTTCAACACTAACACAAGTGCGAAAAGTGGTTTTTCAACACTATCACAAGTGCAAAAAGTGTTTTTTCCACACTAATACAAGTGCAAAAGTGGTTTTTCAACACTAACACAAGTGCGAAAAGTGGTTTTTCAACACTAACACAAGTGCGAAAAGTGGTTTTTCCACACTAATACAAGTGCAAAAGTGGTTTCCTGCACCAACACAAGTGCGAAAAGTGGTTTTTCAACACTAACACAAGTGCGAAAAGTGGTTTTTCAACACTAACACAAGTGCGAAAAGTGGTTTTTCCACACTAATACAAGTGCAAAAGTGGTTTCCTGCACCAACACAAGTGCGAAAAGTGGTTTTTCAACACTAACACAAGTGCGAAAAGTGGTTTTTCAACACTAACACAAGTGTGAAAAGTGGTTTTTCAACACTAACACAAGTGCAAAAAGTGGTTTTTCCACACTAATACAAGTGCAAAAGTGGTTTCCTGCACCAACACAAGTGCGAAAAGTGGTTTTTCAACACTAACACAAGTGCGAAAAGTGGTTTTTCAACACTAACACAAGTGCGAAAAGTGGTTTTTCCACACTAATACAAGTGCAAAAGTGGTTTCCTGCACCAACACAAGTGCGAAAAGTGGTTTTTCAACACTAACACAAGTGCGAAAAGTGTTTTTTCCACACTAATACAAGTGCAAAAGTGGTTTCCTGCACCAACACAAGTGCGAAAAGTGTTTTTTCAACACTAACACAAGTGCGAAAAGTGGTTTTTCAACACTAACACAAGTGCAAAAAGTGTTTTTTCCACACTAATACAAGTGCAAAAGTGGTTTCCTGCACCAACACAAGTACGAAAAGTGGTTTTTCAACACTAACACAAGTGCGAAAAGTGTTTTTTCCACACTAATACAAGTGCAAAAGTGGTTTCCTGCACCAACACAAGTGGGAAAAGTGGTTTTTGAACACTAACACAAGTGCGAAAAGTGGTTTTTCAACACTAACACAAGTGCAAAAAGTGGTTTTTCCACACTAATACAAGTGCAAAAAGTGTTTTTTCAACACTAATACAAGTGCAAAAATGGTTTCCTGCACCAACACAAGTGCGAAAAGTGGTTTTTCAACACTAACACAAGTGCGAAAAGTGGTTTTTCAACACTAACACAAGTGCGAAAAGTGGTTTTTCCACACTAATACAAGTGCAAAAGTGGTTTCCTGCACCAACACAAGTGCGAAAAGTGGTTTTTCAACACTAACACAAGTGCGAAAAGTGGTTTTTCAACACTATCACAAGTGCAAAAAGTGTTTTTTCCACACTAATACAAGTGCAAAAGTGGTTTCCTGCACCAACACAAGTGCGAAAAGTGTTTTTTCAACACTAACACAAGTGCGAAAAGTGGTTTTTCAACACTATCACAAGTGAAAAAAGTGTTTTTTCCACACTAATACAAGTGCAAAAGTGGTTTCCTGCACCAACACAAGTGCGAAAAGTAGTTTTTCAACACTAACACAAGTGCGAAAAGTGGTTTTTCAACACTAACACAAGTGCGAAAAGTGGTTTTTCAACACTAACGCAAGTGCGAAAAGTGGTTTTTCAACACTATCACAAGTGCAAAAAGTGTTTTTTCCACACTAATACAAGTGCAAAAGTGGTTTCCTGCACCAATACAAGTGTGAAAAGTGGTTTCCTGCACCAACACAAGTGTGAAACGTGGTTTTTCAACACTAACACAAGTGCGAAAAGTGGTTTTTCAACACTAACACAAGTGCGAAAAGTGGTTTTTCAACACTAATACAAGTACGAAAAGTGGTTTTTCCACACTAATACAAGTGCAAAAGTGGTTTGCTGCACCAACACAAGTGCGAAAAGTGGTTTTTCAACACTAACACAAGTGCTAAAAGTGGTTTTTCAACACTATCACAAGTGCAAAAAGTGTTTTTTCCACACTAATACAAGTGCAAAAGTGGTTTCCTGCACCAACACAAGTGCGAAAAGTGGTTTTTCAACACTAACACAAGTGCAAAAAGTGTTTTTTCCACACTAATACAAGTGCAAAAGTGGTTTCCTGCACCAACACAAGTGCGAAAAGTGGTTTTTCAACACTAACACAAGTGCGAAAAGTGTTTTTTCCACACTAATACAAGTGCAAAAGTGGTTTCCTGCACCAACACAAGTGGGAAAAGTGGTTTTTGAACACTAACACAAGTGCGAAAAGTGGTTTTTCAACACTAACACAAGTGCAAAAAGTGGTTTTTCCACACTAATACAAGTGCAAAAAGTGTTTTTTCAACACTAATACAAGTGCAAAATGGTTTCCTGCACCAACACAAGTGCGAAAAGTGGTTTTTCAACACTAACACAAGTGCGAAAAGTGGTTTTTCAACACTAACACAAGTGCGAAAAGTGGTTTTTCCACACTAATACAAGTGCAAAAGTGGTTTCCTGCACCAACACAAGTGCGAAAAGTGGTTTTTCAACACTAACACAAGTGCGAAAAGTGGTTTTTCAACACTATCACAAGTGCAAAAAGTGTTTTTTCCACACTAATACAAGTGCAAAAGTGGTTTCCTGCACCAACACAAGTGCGAAAAGTGTTTTTTCAACACTAACACAAGTGCGAAAAGTGGTTTTTCAACACTATCACAAGTGAAAAAAGTGTTTTTTCCACACTAATACAAGTGCAAAAGTGGTTTCCTGCACCAACACAAGTGCGAAAAGTAGTTTTTCAACACTAACACAAGTGCGAAAAGTGGTTTTTCAACACTAACACAAGTGCGAAAAGTGGTTTTTCAACACTAACGCAAGTGCGAAAAGTGGTTTTTCAACACTATCACAAGTGCAAAAAGTGTTTTTTCCACACTAATACAAGTGCAAAAGTGGTTTCCTGCACCAATACAAGTGTGAAAAGTGGTTTCCTGCACCAACACAAGTGTGAAACGTGGTTTTTCAACACTAACACAAGTGCGAAAAGTGGTTTTTCAACACTAACACAAGTGCGAAAAGTGGTTTTTCAACACTAATACAAGTACGAAAAGTGGTTTTTCCACACTAATACAAGTGCAAAAGTGGTTTGCTGCACCAACACAAGTGCGAAAAGTGGTTTTTCAACACTAACACAAGTGCGAAAAGTGGTTTTTCAACACTATCACAAGTGCAAAAAGTGTTTTTTCCACACTAATACAAGTGCAAAAGTGGTTTCCTGCACCAACACAAGTGCGAAAAGTGGTTTTTCAACACTAACACAAGTGCGAAAAGTGGTTTTTCAACACTAACACAAGTGCGAAAAGTGGTGTTTCCACACTAATACAAGTGCAAAAGTGGTTTCCTGCACCAACACAAGTGCGAAAAGTGGTTTTTCAACACTAACACAAGTGCGAAAAGTGGTTTTTCAACACTATCACAAGTGCAAAAAGTGTTTTTTCCACACCAATACAAGTGCAAAAGTGGTTTCCTGCACCAACACAAGTGCAAAAAGTGGTTTTTCAACACTAACACAAGTGCAAAAAGTGGTTTTTCAACACTAACACAAGTGCGAAAAGTGGTTTTCCCACACTAATACAAGTGCAAAAGTAGTTTCCTGCACCAACACAAGTGCGAAAAGTGGTTTTTCAACACTAACACAAGTGCAAAAAGTGGTTTTTCCACACTAATACAAGTGCAAAAGTGGTTTCCTGCACCAACACAAGTGCGAAAAGTGGTTTTTCAACACTAACACAAGTGCGAAAAGTGGTTTTTCAACACTAACACAAGTGCGAAAAGTGTTTTTTCCACACTAATACAAGTGCAAAAGTGGTTTCCTGCACCAACACAAGTGCGAAAAGTGGTTTTTCCACACTAATACAAGTGCAAAAGTGATTTCCTGCACCAACACAAGTGCGAAAAGTGGTTTTCAACACTAACACAAGTGCGAAAAGTTGTTTTTCAACACTAACACAAGTGCGAAAAGTGGTTTTTCCACACTAATACAAGTGCAAAAAGTGTTTTTTCCACACTAATACAAGTGCAAAAGTGGTTTCCTGCACCAACACAAGTGCGAAAATGGTTTTTCAACACTAACACAAGTGCGAAAAGTGGTTTTTCAACACTAACACAAGTGCGAAAAGTGGTTTTTCCACACTAATACAAGTGCAAAAGTGGTTTCCTGCACCAACACAAGTGCGAAAAGTGGTTTTTCAACACTAACACAAGTGCGAAAAGTGTTTTTTCCACACTAATACAAGTGCAAAAGTGGTTTCCTGCACCAACACAAGTGCGAAAAGTGTTTTTTCAACACTAACACAAGTGCGAAAAGTGGTTTTTCAACACTAACACAAGTGCAAAAAGTGTTTTTTCCACACTAATACAAGTGCAAAAGTGGTTTCCTGCACCAACACAAGTGCGAAAAGTGGTTTTTCAACACTAACACAAGTGCGAAAAGTGTTTTTTCCACACTAATACAAGTGCAAAAGTGGTTTCCTGCACCAACACAAGTGGGAAAAGTGGTTTTTGAACACTAACACAAGTGCGAAAAGTGGTTTTTCAACACTAACACAAGTGCAAAAAGTGGTTTTTCCACACTAATACAAGTGCAAAAAGTGTTTTTTCAACACTAATACAAGTGCAAAAATGGTTTCCTGCACCAACACAAGTGCGAAAAGTGGTTTTTCAACACTAACACAAGTGCGAAAAGTGGTTTTTCAACACTAACACAAGTGCGAAAAGTGGTTTTTCCACACTAATACAAGTGCAAAAGTGGTTTCCTGCACCAACACAAGTGCGAAAAGTGGTTTTTCAACACTAACACAAGTGCGAAAAGTGGTTTTTCAACACTATCACAAGTGCAAAAAGTGTTTTTTCCACACTAATACAAGTGCAAAAGTGGTTTCCTGCACCAACACAAGTGCGAAAAGTGTTTTTTCAACACTAACACAAGTGCGAAAAGTGGTTTTTCAACACTATCACAAGTGAAAAAAGTGTTTTTTCCACACTAATACAAGTGCAAAAGTGGTTTCCTGCACCAACACAAGTGCGAAAAGTAGTTTTTCAACACTAACACAAGTGCGAAAAGTGGTCTTTCAACACTAACACAAGTGCGAAAAGTGGTTTTTCAACACTAACGCAAGTGCGAAAAGTGGTTTTTCAACACTATCACAAGTGCAAAAAGTGTTTTTTCCACACTAATACAAGTGCAAAAGTGGTTTCCTGCACCAATACAAGTGTGAAAAGTGGTTTCCTGCACCAACACAAGTGTGAAACGTGGTTTTTCAACACTAACACAAGTGCGAAAAGTGGTTTTTCAACACTAACACAAGTGCGAAAAGTGGTTTTTCAACACTAATACAAGTACGAAAAGTGGTTTTTCCACACTAATACAAGTGCAAAAGTGGTTTGCTGCACCAACACAAGTGCGAAAAGTGGTTTTTCAACACTAACACAAGTGCGAAAAGTGGTTTTTCAACACTATCACAAGTGCAAAAAGTGTTTTTTCCACACTAATACAAGTGCAAAAGTGGTTTCCTGCACCAACACAAGTGCGAAAAGTGGTTTTTCAACACTAACACAAGTGCGAAAAGTGGTTTTTCAACACTAACACAAGTGCGAAAAGTGGTGTTTCCACACTAATACAAGTGCAAAAGTGGTTTCCTGCACCAACACAAGTGCGAAAAGTGGTTTTTCAACACTAACACAAGTGCGAAAAGTGGTTTTTCAACACTATCACAAGTGCAAAAAGTGTTTTTTCCACACCAATACAAGTGCAAAAGTGGTTTCCTGCACCAACACAAGTGCAAAAAGTGGTTTTTCAACACTAACACAAGTGCAAAAAGTGGTTTTTCAACACTAACACAAGTGCGAAAAGTGGTTTTCCCACACTAATACAAGTGCAAAAGTAGTTTCCTGCACCAACACAAGTGCGAAAAGTGGTTTTTCAACACTAACACAAGTGCAAAAAGTGGTTTTTCCACACTAATACAAGTGCAAAAGTGGTTTCCTGCACCAACACAAGTGCGAAAAGTGGTTTTTCAACACTAACACAAGTGCGAAAAGTGGTTTTTCAACACTAACACAAGTGCGAAAAGTGTTTTTTCCACACTAATACAAGTGCAAAAGTGGTTTCCTGCACCAACACAAGTGCGAAAAGTGGTTTTTCCACACTAATACAAGTGCAAAAGTGATTTCCTGCACCAACACAAGTGCGAAAAGTGGTTTTTCAACACTAACACAAGTGCGAAAAGTTGTTTTTCAACACTAACACAAGTGCGAAAAGTGGTTTTTCCACACTAATACAAGTGCAAAAAGTGTTTTTTCCACACTAATACAAGTGCAAAAGTGGTTTCCTGCACCAACACAAGTGCGAAAATGGTTTTTCAACACTAACACAAGTGCGAAAAGTGGTTTTTCAACACTAACACAAGTGCGAAAAGTGGTTTTTCCACACTAATACAAGTGCAAAAGTGGTTTCCTGCACCAACACAAGTGCGAAAAGTGGTTTTTCAACACTAACACAAGTGCGAAAAGTGTTTTTTCCACACTAATACAAGTGCAAAAGTGGTTTCCTGCACCAACACAAGTGCGAAAAGTGTTTTTTCAACACTAACACAAGTGCGAAAAGTGGTTTTTCAACACTAACACAAGTGCAAAAAGTGTTTTTTCCACACTAATACAAGTGCAAAAGTGGTTTCCTGCACCAACACAAGTGCGAAAAGTGGTTTTTCAACACTAACACAAGTGCGAAAAGTGTTTTTTCCACACTAATACAAGTGCAAAAGTGGTTTCCTGCACCAACACAAGTGGGAAAAGTGGTTTTTGAACACTAACACAAGTGCGAAAAGTGGTTTTTCAACACTAACACAAGTGCAAAAAGTGGTTTTTCCACACTAATACAAGTGCAAAAAGTGTTTTTTCAACACTAATACAAGTGCAAAAATGGTTTCCTGCACCAACACAAGTGCGAAAAGTGGTTTTTCAACACTAACACAAGTGCGAAAAGTGGTTTTTCAACACTAACACAAGTGCGAAAAGTGGTTTTTCCACACTAATACAAGTGCAAAAGTGGTTTCCTGCACCAACACAAGTGCGAAAAGTGGTTTTTCAACACTAACACAAGTGCGAAAAGTGGTTTTTCAACACTATCACAAGTGCAAAAAGTGTTTTTTCCACACTAATACAAGTGCAAAAGTGGTTTCCTGCACCAACACAAGTGCGAAAAGTGTTTTTTCAACACTAACACAAGTGCGAAAAGTGGTTTTTCAACACCATCACAAGTGAAAAAAGTGTTTTTTCCACACTAATACAAGTGCAAAAGTGGTTTCCTGCACCAACACAAGTGCGAAAAGTAGTTTTTCAACACTAACACAAGTGCGAAAAGTGGTCTTTCAACACTAACACAAGTGCGAAAAGTGGTTTTTCAACACTAACGCAAGTGCGAAAAGTGGTTTTTCAACACTATCACAAGTGCAAAAAGTGTTTTTTCCACACTAATACAAGTGCAAAAGTGGTTTCCTGCACCAATACAAGTGTGAAAAGTGGTTTCCTGCACCAACACAAGTGTGAAACGTGGTTTTTCAACACTAACACAAGTGCGAAAAGTGGTTTTTCAACACTAACACAAGTGCGAAAAGTGGTTTTTCAACACTAATACAAGTACGAAAAGTGGTTTTTCCACACTAATACAAGTGCAAAAGTGGTTTGCTGCACCAACACAAGTGCGAAAAGTGGTTTTTCAACACTAACACAAGTGCGAAAAGTGGTTTTTCAACACTATCACAAGTGCAAAAAGTGTTTTTTCCACACTAATACAAGTGCAAAAGTGGTTTCCTGCACCAACACAAGTGCGAAAAGTGGTTTTTCAACACTAACACAAGTGCGAAAAGTGGTTTTTCAACACTAACACAAGTGCGAAAAGTGGTGTTTCCACACTAATACAAGTGCAAAAGTGGTTTCCTGCACCAACACAAGTGCGAAAAGTGGTTTTTCAACACTAACACAAGTGCGAAAAGTGGTTTTTCAACACTATCACAAGTGCAAAAAGTGTTTTTGCCACACCAATACAAGTGCAAAAGTGGTTTCCTGCACCAACACAAGTGCAAAAAGTGGTTTTTCAACACTAACACAAGTGCAAAAAGTGGTTTTTCAACACTAACACAAGTGCGAAAAGTGGTTTTCCCACACTAATACAAGTGCAAAAGTAGTTTCCTGCACCAACACAAGTGCGAAAAGTGGTTTTTCAACACTAACACAAGTGCAAAAAGTGGTTTTTCCACACTAAAACAAGTGCAAAAGTGGTTTCCTGCACCAACACAAGTGCGAAAAGTGGTTTTTCAACACTAACACAAGTGCGAAAAGTGGTTTTTCAACACTAACACAAGTGCGAAAAGTGTTTTTTCCACACTAATACAAGTGCAAAAGTGGTTTCCTGCACCAACACAAGTGCGAAAAGTGGTTTTTCAACACTAACACAAGTGCGAAAAGTGGTTTTTCAACACTAACACAAATGCGAAAAGTGGTTTTTCAACACTAACACAAGTGCGAAAAGTGGTTTTTCCACACTAATACAAGTGCAAAAGTGGTTTCCTGCACCAACACAAGTGCGAAAAGTGGTTTTTCAACACTAACACAAGTGCGAAAAGTGGTTTTTCAACACTAACACAAGTGCGAAAAGTGTTTTTTCCACACTAATACAAGTGCAAAAGTGGTTTCCTGCACCAACACAAGTGCGAAAAGTGGTTTTTCAACACTAACGCAAGTGCGAAAAGTGGTTTTTCAACACTAACACAAATGCGAAAAGTGGTTTTTCAACACTAACACAAGTGCGAAAAGTGGTTTTTCCACACTAATACAAGTGCAAAAGTGGTTTACTGCACCAACACAAGTGTGAAAAGTGGTTTTTCAACACTAACACAAGTGCGAAAAGTGGTTTTTCAACACTATCACAAGTGCAAAAAGTGTTTTTTCCACACTAATACAAGTGCAAAAGTGGTTTTTCAACACTAACACAAGTGCAAAAAGTGGTTTTTCATCACTAACACAAGTGCAAAAAGTGGTTTTTCAACACTAACACAAATGCGAAAAGTGGTTTTTCAACACTAACACAAGTGCGAAAAGTGGTTTTTCCACACTAATACAAGTGCAAAAGTGATTTCCTGCACCAACACAAGTGCGAAAAGTGGTTTTTTCAACACTAACACAAGTGCGAAAAAGTTGTTTTTCAACACTAACACAAGTGCGAAAAGTGGTTTTTCCACACTAATACAAGTGCAAAAAGTGTTTTTTCCACACTAATACAAGTGCAAAAGTGGTTTCCTGCACCAACACAAGTGCGAAAATGGTTTTTCAACACTAACACAAGTGCGAAAAGTGGTTTTTCAACACTAACACAAGTGCGAAAAGTGGTTTTTCCACACTAATACAAGTGCAAAAGTGGTTTCCTGCACCAACACAAGTGCGAAAAGTGGTTTTTCAACACTAACACAAGTGCGAAAAGTGGTTTTTCAACACTATCACAAGTGCAAAAAGTGTTTTTGCCACACCAATACAAGTGCAAAAGTGGTTTCCTGCACCAACACAAGTGCAAAAAGTGGTTTTCAACACTAACACAAGTGCAAAAAGTGGTTTTTCAACACTAACACAAGTGCGAAAAGTGGTTTTCCCACACTAATACAAGTGCAAAAGTAGTTTCCTGCACCAACACAAGTGCGAAAAGTGGTTTTTCAACACTAACACAAGTGCAAAAAGTGGTTTTTCCACACTAAAACAAGTGCAAAAGTGGTTTCCTGCACCAACACAAGTGCGAAAAGTGGTTTTTCAACACTAACACAAGTGCGAAAAGTGGTTTTTCAACACTAACACAAGTGCGAAAAGTGTTTTTTCCACACTAATACAAGTGCAAAAGTGGTTTCCTGCACCAACACAAGTGCGAAAAGTGGTTTTTCAACACTAACACAAGTGCGAAAAGTGGTTTTTCAACACTAACACAAATGCGAAAAGTGGTTTTTCAACACTAACACAAGTGCGAAAAGTGGTTTTTCCACACTAATACAAGTGCAAAAGTGGTTTCCTGCACCAACACAAGTGCGAAAAGTGGTTTTTCAACACTAACACAAGTGCGAAAAGTGGTTTTTCAACACTAACACAAGTGCGAAAAGTGTTTTTTCCACACTAATACAAGTGCAAAAGTGGTTTCCTGCACCAACACAAGTGCGAAAAGTGGTTTTTCAACACTAACGCAAGTGCGAAAAGTGGTTTTTCAACACTAACACAAATGCGAAAAGTGGTTTTTCAACACTAACACAAGTGCGAAAAGTGGTTTTTCCACACTAATACAAGTGCAAAAGTGGTTTACTGCACCAACACAAGTGTGAAAAGTGGTTTTTCAACACTAACACAAGTGCGAAAAGTGGTTTTTCAACACTATCACAAGTGCAAAAAGTGTTTTTTCCACACTAATACAAGTGCAAAAGTGGTTTTTCAACACTAACACAAGTGCAAAAAGTGGTTTTTCATCACTAACACAAGTGCAAAAAGTGGTTTTTCAACACTAACACAAATGCGAAAAGTGGTTTTTCAACACTAACACAAGTGCGAAAAGTGGTTTTTCCACACTAATACAAGTGCAAAAGTGATTTCCTGCACCAACACAAGTGCGAAAAGTGGTTTTTCAACACTAACACAAGTGCGAAAAGTTGTTTTTCAACACTAACACAAGTGCGAAAAGTGGTTTTTCCACACTAATACAAGTGCAAAAAGTGTTTTTTCCACACTAATACAAGTGCAAAAGTGGTTTCCTGCACCAACACAAGTGCGAAAATGGTTTTTCAACACTAACACAAGTGCGAAAAGTGGTTTTTCAACACTAACACAAGTGCGAAAAGTGGTTTTTCCACACTAATACAAGTGCAAAAGTGGTTTCCTGCACCAACACAAGTGCGAAAAGTGTTTTTCAACACTAACACAAGTGCGAAAAGTGGTTTTTCAACACTATCACAAGTGCAAAAAGTGTTTTTTCCACAATAATACAAGTGCAAAAGTGGTTTCCTGCACCAACACAAGTGCGAAAAGTGGTTTTTCAACACTAACACAAGTGCGAAAAGTGGTTTTTCAACACTATCACAAGTGAAAAAAGTGTTTTTTCCACACTAATACAAGTGCAAAAGTGGTTTCCTGCACCAACACAAGTGCGAAAAGTAGTTTTTCAACACTAACACAAGTGCGAAAAGTGGTTTTTCAACACTAACACAAGTGCGAAAAGTGGTTTTTCAACACTAACGCAAGTGCGAAAAGTGGTTTTTCAACACTATCACAAGTGCAAAAAGTGTTTTTTCCACACTAATACAAGTGCAAAAGTGGTTTCCTGCACCAATACAAGTGTGAAAAGTGGTTTCCTGCACCAACACAAGTGTGAAACGTGGTTTTTCAACACTAACACAAGTGCGAAAGTGGTTTTTCAACACTAACACAAGTGCGAAAAGTGGTTTTTCAACACTAATACAAGTACGAAAAGTGGTTTTTCCACACTAATACAAGTGCAAAAGTGGTTTGCTGCACCAACACAAGTGCGAAAAGTGGTTTTTCAACACTAACACAAGTGCGAAAAGTGGTTTTTCAACACTATCACAAGTGCAAAAAGTGTTTTTTCCACACTAATACAAGTGCAAAAGTGGTTTCCTGCACCAACACAAGTGCGAAAAGTGGTTTTTCAACACTAACACAAGTGCGAAAAGTGGTTTTTCAACACTAACACAAGTGCGAAAAGTGGTGTTTCCACACTAATACAAGTGCAAAAGTGGTTTCCTGCACCAACACAAGTGCGAAAAGTGGTTTTTCAACACTAACACAAGTGCGAAAAGTGGTTTTTCAACACTATCACAAGTGCAAAAAGTGTTTTTTCCACACCAATACAAGTGCAAAAGTGGTTTCCTGCACCAACACAAGTGCAAAAAGTGGTTTTTCAACACTAACACAAGTGCAAAAAGTGGTTTTTCAACACTAACACAAGTGCGAAAAGTGGTTTTCCCACACTAATACAAGTGCAAAAGTAGTTTCCTGCACCAACACAAGTGCGAAAAGTGGTTTTTCAACACTAACACAAGTGCAAAAAGTGGTTTTTCCACACTTAAATACAAGTGCAAAAGTGGTTTCCTGCACCAACACAAGTGCGAAAAGTGGTTTTTCAACACTAACACAAGTGCGAAAAGTGGTTTTTCAACACTAACACAAGTGCGAAAAGTGTTTTTTCCACACTAATACAAGTGCAAAAGTGGTTTCCTGCACCAACACAAGTGCGAAAAGTGGTTTTTCCACACTAATACAAGTGCAAAAGTGATTTCCTGCACCAACACAAGTGCGAAAAGTGGTTTTTTCAACACTAACACAAGTGCGAAAAGTTGTTTTTCAACACTAACACAAGTGCGAAAAGTGGTTTTTCCACACTAATACAAGTGCAAAAAGTGTTTTTTCCACACTAATACAAGTGCAAAAGTGGTTTCCTGCACCAACACAAGTGCGAAAATGGTTTTTCAACACTAACACAAGTGCGAAAAGTGGTTTTTCAACACTAACACAAGTGCGAAAAGTGGTTTTTCCACACTAATACAAGTGCAAAAGTGGTTTCCTGCACCAACACAAGTGCGAAAAGTGGTTTTTCAACACTAACACAAGTGCGAAAAGTGTTTTTTCCACACTAATACAAGTGCAAAAGTGGTTTCCTGCACCAACACAAGTGCGAAAAGTGTTTTTTCAACACTAACACAAGTGCGAAAAGTGGTTTTTCAACACTAACACAAGTGCAAAAAGTGTTTTTTCCACACTAATACAAGTGCAAAAGTGGTTTCCTGCACCAACACAAGTGCGAAAAGTGGTTTTTCAACACTAACACAAGTGCGAAAAGTGTTTTTTCCACACTAATACAAGTGCAAAAGTGGTTTCCTGCACCAACACAAGTGGGAAAAGTGGTTTTTGAACACTAACACAAGTGCGAAAAGTGGTTTTTCAACACTAACACAAGTGCAAAAAGTGGTTTTTCCACACTAATACAAGTGCAAAAAGTGTTTTTTCAACACTAATACAAGTGCAAAAATGGTTTCCTGCACCAACACAAGTGCGAAAAGTGGTTTTTCAACACTAACACAAGTGCGAAAAGTGTTTTTTCCACACTAATACAAGTGCAAAAGTGGTTTCCTGCACCAACACAAGTGCGAAAAGTGTTTTTTCAACACTAACACAAGTGCGAAAAGTGGTTTTTCAACACTAACACAAGTGCAAAAAGTGTTTTTTCCACACTAATACAAGTGCAAAAGTGGTTTCCTGCACCAACACAAGTGCGAAAAGTGGTTTTTCAACACTAACACAAGTGCGAAAAGTGTTTTTTCCACACTAATACAAGTGCAAAAGTGGTTTCCTGCACCAACACAAGTGGGAAAAGTGGTTTTTGAACACTAACACAAGTGCAAAAAGTGGTTTTTCCACACTAATACAAGTGCAAAAAGTGTTTTTTCAACACTAATACAAGTGCAAAAATGGTTTCCTGCACCAACACAAGTGCGAAAAGTGGTTTTTCAACACTAACACAAGTGCGAAAAGTGGTTTTTCAACACTAACACAAGTGCGAAAAGTGGTTTTTCCACACTAATACAAGTGCAAAAGTGGTTTCCTGCACCAACACAAGTGCGAAAAGTGGTTTTTCAACACTAACACAAGTGCGAAAAGTGGTTTTTCAACACTATCACAAGTGCAAAAAGTGTTTTTTCCACACTAATACAAGTGCAAAAGTGGTTTCCTGCACCAACACAAGTGCGAAAAGTGTTTTTTCAACACTAACACAAGTGCGAAAAGTGGTTTTTCAACACTATCACAAGTGAAAAAAGTGTTTTTTCCACACTAATACAAGTGCAAAAGTGGTTTCCTGCACCAACACAAGTGCGAAAAGTAGTTTTTCAACACTAACACAAGTGCGAAAAGTGGTCTTTCAACACTAACACAAGTGCGAAAAGTGGTTTTTCAACACTAACGCAAGTGCGAAAAGTGGTTTTTCAACACTATCACAAGTGCAAAAAGTGTTTTTTCCACACTAATACAAGTGCAAAAGTGGTTTCCTTCACCAATACAAGTGTGAAAAGTGGTTTCCTGCACCAACACAAGTGTGAAACGTGGTTTTTCAACACTAACACAAGTGCGAAAAGTGGTTTTTCAACACTAACACAAGTGCGAAAAGTGGTTTTTCAACACTAATACAAGTACGAAAAGTGGTTTTTCCACACTAATACAAGTGCAAAAGTGGTTTGCTGCACCAACACAAGTGCGAAAAGTGGTTTTTCAACACTAACACAAGTGCGAAAAGTGGTTTTTCAACACTATCACAAGTGCAAAAAGTGTTTTTTCCACACTAATACAAGTGCAAAAGTGGTTTCCTGCACCAACACAAGTGCGAAAAGTGGTTTTTCAACACTAACACAAGTGCGAAAAGTGGTTTTTCAACACTAACACAAGTGCGAAAAGTGGTGTTTGCACACTAATACAAGTGCAAAAGTGGTTTCCTGCACCAACACAAGTGCGAAAAGTGGTTTTTCAACACTAACACAAGTGCGAAAGTGGTTTTTCAACACTATCACAAGTGCAAAAAGTGTTTTTGCCACACCAATACAAGTGCAAAAGTGGTTTCCTGCACCAACACAAGTGCAAAAAGTGGTTTTTCAACACTAACACAAGTGCAAAAAGTGGTTTTTCAACACTAACACAAGTGCGAAAAGTGGTTTTCCCACACTAATACAAGTGCAAAAGTAGTTTCCTGCACCAACACAAGTGCGAAAAGTGGTTTTTCAACACTAACACAAGTGCAAAAAGTGGTTTTTCCACACTAAAACAAGTGCAAAAGTGGTTTCCTGCACCAACACAAGTGCGAAAAGTGGTTTTTCAACACTAACACAAGTGCGAAAAGTGGTTTTTCAACACTAACACAAGTGCGAAAAGTGTTTTTTCCACACTAATACAAGTGCAAAAGTGGTTTCCTGCACCAACACAAGTGCGAAAAGTGGTTTTTCAACACTAACACAAGTGCGAAAAGTGGTTTTTCAACACTACACAAATGCGAAAAGTGGTTTTTCAACACTAACACAAGTGCGAAAAGTGGTTTTTCCACACTAATACAAGTGCAAAAGTGGTTTCCTGCACCAACACAAGTGCGAAAAGTGGTTTTTCAACACTAACACAAGTGCGAAAAGTGGTTTTTCAACACTAACACAAGTGCGAAAAGTGTTTTTTCCACACTAATACAAGTGCAAAAGTGGTTTCCTGCACCAACACAAGTGCGAAAAGTGGTTTTTCAACACTAACGCAAGTGCGAAAAGTGGTTTTTCAACACTAACACAAATGCGAAAAGTGGTTTTTCAACACTAACACAAGTGCGAAAAGTGGTTTTTCCACACTAATACAAGTGCAAAAGTGGTTTACTGCACCAACACAAGTGTGAAAAGTGGTTTTTCAACACTAACACAAGTGCGAAAAGTGGTTTTTCAACACTATCACAAGTGCAAAAAGTGTTTTTTCCACACTAATACAAGTGCAAAAGTGGTTTTTCAACACTAACACAAGTGCAAAAAGTGGTTTTTCATCACTAACACAAGTGCAAAAAGTGGTTTTTCAACACTAACACAAATGCGAAAAGTGGTTTTTCAACACTAACACAAGTGCGAAAAGTGGTTTTTCCACACTAATACAAGTGCAAAAGTGATTTCCTGCACCAACACAAGTGCGAAAAGTGGTTTTTCAACACTAACACAAGTGCGAAAAGTTGTTTTTCAACACTAACACAAGTGCGAAAAGTGGTTTTTCCACACTAATACAAGTGCAAAAAGTGTTTTTTCCACACTAATACAAGTGCAAAAGTGGTTTCCTGCACCAACACAAGTGCGAAAATGGT
>NW_027619124.1:0-52092 GCF_964187855.1 Myxine glutinosa
TGAGAACATATGCATATTAGAGGCATAAAAATAAAAATGCGCACGATGAAGGGTTTTGTAGACCAATCCAGTGGATGTGCTTTGCTGCAATATTCACAATAATAAGAAAGGTAACAGTGATAAAAAAAATTAACTGTTTTATAGCATGTATTATTTTTCTTCCAAATTCAAGGATTACTTGAATTAGTAATCCACTTTTGCACTTGTATTAGTGTGGAAAAACCACGTTTCGCACTTGTGTTAGTGTTGAAAAACCACTTTTCGCACTTGTGTTAGTGTTGAAAAACCACTTTTCGCACTTGTGTTGGTGCAGGAAACCACTTTTGCATTTGTATTAGTGTGGAAAACCACTTTTCGCACTTGTGTTAGTGTTGAAAAACCACTTTTCGCACTTGTGTTAGTGTTGAAAAACCACTTTTTGCACTTGTGTTGGTGCAGGAAACCACTTTTGCACTTGTATTAGTGTGGAAAAACCACTTTTCGCACTTGTGTTAGTGTTGAAAAACCACTTTTCGCACTTGTGTTAGTGTTGAAAAACCACTTTCCGCACTTGTGTTAGTGTTGAAAAACCACTTTTCGCACTTGTGTTGGTGCAGGAAACCACTTTTGCACTTGTATTAGTGTGGAAAAAACACTTTTTGCACTTGTGATAGTGTTGAAAAACCACTTTTCGCACTTGTGTTAGTGTTGAAAAACCACTTTTCGCACTTGTGTTAGTGTAGAAAAACCACTTTTCGCACTTGTGTTGGTGCAGGAAACCACTTTTGCACTTGTATTAGTGTGGCAAAACCACTTTTCGCACTTGTGTTAGTGTTGAAAAACCACTTTTCGCACTTGTGTTAGTGTTGAAAAACCACTTTTCGCACTTGTGTTGGTGCAGGAAACCACTTTTGCACTTGTATTAGTGTGGAAAAACCACTTTTCGCACTTGTGTTAGTGTTGAAAAACCACTTTTTGCACTTGTGTTAGTGTTGAAAAACCACTTTTCGCACTTGTGTTAGTGTTGAAAAACCACTTTTTGCACTTGTGTTGGTGCAGGAAACCACTTTGGCACTTGTATTAGTGTGGAAAAAACACTTTTTGCACTTGTGATAGTGTTGAAAAACCACTTTTCGCACCTGTGTTAGTGTTGAAAAACCACTTTTCGCACTTGTGTTGGTGTTGAAAAACCACTTTTTGCACTTGTGTTGGTGCAGGAAACCACTTTTGCACTTGTATTAGTGTGGAAAAACCACTTTTCGCACTTGTGTTAGTGTTGAAAAACCACTTTTCGCACTCGTGTTAGTGTTGAAAAACCACTTTTCGCACTTGTGTTGGTGCAGGAAACCACTTTTGCACTTGTATTAGTGTGGAAAAAACACTTTTTGCACTTGTGATAGTGTTGAAAAACCACTTTTTGCACTTGTGTTAGTGTTGAAAAACCACTTTTCGCACTTGTGTTGGTGCAGGAAACCACTTTTGCACTTGTATTAGTGTGGAAAAACCACTTTTTGCACTTGTGTTAGTGTTGAAAAACCTCTTTTCGCACTTGTGTTAGTGTTGAAAAACCACTTTTCGCACTTGTGTTAGTGTTGAAAAACCACTTTTCGCACTTGTGTTGGTGCAGGAAACCACTTTTGCACTTGTATTAGTGTGGAAAAAACACTTTTTGCACTTGTGATAGTGTTGAAAAACCACTTTTCGCACTTGTGTTAGTGTTGAAAAACCACTTTTCGCACTTGTGTTGGTGCAGGAAACCACTGTTGCACTTGTATTAGTGTGGAAAAACCACTTTTCGCACTTGTGTTAGTGTTGAAAAACCACTTTTTGCACTTGTGTTAGTGTTGAAAAACCACTTTTCCCACTTGTGTTGGTGCAGGAAACCACTTTTGCACTTGTATTAGTGTGGAAAAACCACTTTTCGCACTTGTGTTAGTGTTGAAAAACCACTTTTCGCACTTGTGTTAGTGTTGAAAAACCACTTTTCGCACTTGTGTTAGTGTTGAAAACCACTTTTCGCACTTGTGTTGGTGCAGGAAACCACTTTTGCACTTGTATTAGTGTGGAAAAAACACTTTTTGCACTTGTGATAGTGTTGAAAAACCTCTTTTCGCACTTGTGTTAGTGTTGAAAAACCACTTTTCGCACTTGTGTTGGTGCAGGAAACCACTTTTGCACTTGTATTAGTGTGGAAAAACCACTTTTCGCACTTGTGTTAGTGTTGAAAAACCACTTTTCGCACTTGTGTTAGTGTTGAAAAACCACTTTTCGCACTTGTGTTGGTGCAGGAAACCACTTTTGTACTTGTATTAGTGTGGAAAAACCACTTTTCGCACTTGTGTTAGTGTTGAAAAACCACTTTTCGCACTTGTGTTAGTGTTGAAAAACCACTTTTCGCACATGTGTTGGTGCAGGAAACCACTTTTGCACTTGTATTCGTGTGGAAAAAACACTTTTTGCACTTGTGATAGTGTTGAAAAACCACTTTTCGCACTTGTGTTAGTGTTGAAAAACCACTTTTCGCACTTGTGTTAGTGTTGAAAAACCACTTTTCGCACATGTGTTGGTGCAGGAAACCACTTTTGCACTTGTATTCGTGTGGAAAAACCACTTTTCGCACTTGTGTTAGTGTTGAAAAACCACTTTTCGCACTTGTGTTAGTGTTGAAAAACCACTTTTCGCACTTGTGTTAGTGTTGAAAACCACTTTTCGCACTTGTGTTGGTGCAGGAAACCACTTTTGCACTTGTATTAGTGTGGAAAAAACACTTTTTGCACTTGTGATAGTGTTGAAAAACCTCTTTTCGCACTTGTGTTAGTATTGAAAAACCACTTTTCGCACTTGTGTTGGTGCAGGAAACCACTTTTGCACTTGTATTAGTGTGGAAAAACCACTTTTCGCACTTGTGTTAGTGTTGAAAAACCACTTTTCGCACTTGTGTTAGTGTTGAAAAACCACTTTTCGCACTTGTGTTGGTGCAGGAAACCACTTTTGTACTTGTATTAGTGTGGAAAAACCACTTTTTGCACTTGTGTTAGTGTTGAAAAACCACTTTTCGCACTTGTGTTAGTGTTGAAAAACCACTTTTCGCACATGTGTTGGTGCAGGAAACCACTTTTGCACTTGTATTCGTGTGGAAAAAACACTTTTTGCACTTGTGATAGTGTTGAAAAACCACTTATCGCACTTGTGTTAGTGTTGAAAAACCACTTTTCGCACTTGTGTTGGTGCAGGAAACCACTTTTGCACTTGTATTAGTGTGGAAAAAACACTTTTTGCACTTGTGATAGTGTTGAAAAACCACTTTTCGCACCTGTGTTAGTGTTGAAAAACCACTTTTCGCACTTGTGTTAGTGTTGAAAACCACTTTTCGCACTTGTGTTGGTGCAGGAAACCACTTTTGCACTTGTATTAGTGTGGAAAAAACACTTTTTGCACTTGTGATAGTGTTGAAAAACCTCTTTTCGCACTTGTGTTAGTATTGAAAAACCACTTTTCGCACTTGTGTTGGTGCAGGAAACCACTTTTGCACTTGTATTAGTGTGGAAAAACCACTTTTCGCACTTGTGTTAGTGTTGAAAAACCACTTTTCGCACTTGTGTTAGTGTTGAAAAACCACTTTTCGCACTTGTGTTGGTGCAGGAAACCACTTTTGTACTTGTATTAGTGTGGAAAAACCACTTTTCGCACTTGTGTTAGTGTTGAAAAACCACTTTTCGCACTTGTGTTAGTGTTGAAAAACCACTTTTCGCACTTGTGTTAGTGTTGAAAAACCACTTTTCGCACTTGTGTTGGTGCAGGAAACCACTTTTGCACTTGTATTAGTGTGGAAAAACCACTTTTCGCACTTGTGTTAGTGTTGAAAAACCTCTTTTCGCACTTGTGTTAGTGTTGAAAAACCACTTTTCGCACTTGTGTTAGTGTTGAAAAACCACTTTTCGCACTTGTGTTGGTGCAGGAAACCACTTTTACACTTGTATTAGTGTGGAAAAAACACTTTTTGCACTTGTGATAGTGTTGAAAAACCACTTTTCGCACTTGTGTTAGTGTTGAAAAACCACTTTTCGCACTTGTGTTGGTGCAGGAAACCACTGTTGCACTTGTATTAGTGTGGAAAAACCACTTTTCGCACTTGTGTTAGTGTTGAAAAACCACTTTTCGCACTTGTGTTAGTGTTGAAAAACCACTTTTCGCACATGTGTTGGTGCAGGAAACCACTTTTGCACTTGTATTAGTGTGGAAAAACCACTTTTCGCACTTGTGTTAGTGTTGAAAAACCACTTTTCGCACTTGTGTTAGTGTTGAAAAACCACTTTTCGCACTTGTGTTAGTGTTGAAAACCACTTTTCGCACTTGTGTTGGTGCAGGAAACCACTTTTGCACTTGTATTAGTGTGGAAAAAACACTTTTTGCACTTGTGATAGTGTTGAAAAACCTCTTTTCGCACTTGTGTTAGTATTGAAAAACCACTTTTCGCACTTGTGTTGGTGCAGGAAACCACTTTTGCACTTGTATTAGTGTGGAAAAACCACTTTTCGCACTTGTGTTAGTGTTGAAAAACCACTTTTCGCACTTGTGTTAGTGTTGAAAAACCACTTTTCGCACTTGTGTTGGTGCAGGAAACCACTTTTGTACTTGTATTAGTGTGGAAAAACCACTTTTTGCACTTGTGTTAGTGTTGAAAAACCACTTTTCGCACTTGTGTTAGTGTTGAAAAACCACTTTTCGCACATGTGTTGGTGCAGGAAACCACTTTTGCACTTGTATTCGTGTGGAAAAAACACTTTTTGCACTTGTGATAGTGTTGAAAAACCACTTATCGCACTTGTGTTAGTGTTGAAAAACCACTTTTCGCACTTGTGTTGGTGCAGGAAACCACTTTTGCACTTGTATTAGTGTGGAAAAAACACTTTTTGCACTTGTGATAGTGTTGAAAAACCACTTTTCGCACCTGTGTTAGTGTTGAAAAACCACTTTTCGCACTTGTGTTAGTGTTGAAAACCACTTTTCGCACTTGTGTTGGTGCAGGAAACCACTTTTGCACTTGTATTAGTGTGGAAAAAACACTTTTTGCACTTGTGATAGTGTTGAAAAACCTCTTTTCGCACTTGTGTTAGTATTGAAAAACCACTTTTCGCACTTGTGTTGGTGCAGGAAACCACTTTTGCACTTGTATTAGTGTGGAAAAACCACTTTTCGCACTTGTGTTAGTGTTGAAAAACCACTTTTCGCACTTGTGTTAGTGTTGAAAAACCACTTTTCGCACTTGTGTTGGTGCAGGAAACCACTTTTGTACTTGTATTAGTGTGGAAAAACCACTTTTCGCACTTGTGTTAGTGTTGAAAAACCACTTTTCGCACTTGTGTTAGTGTTGAAAAACCACTTTTCGCACTTGTGTTAGTGTTGAAAAACCACTTTTCGCACTTGTGTTGGTGCAGGAAACCACTTTTGCACTTGTATTAGTGTGGAAAAACCACTTTTCGCACTTGTGTTAGTGTTGAAAAACCTCTTTTCGCACTTGTGTTAGTGTTGAAAAACCACTTTTCGCACTTGTGTTAGTGTTGAAAAACCACTTTTCGCACTTGTGTTGGTGCAGGAAACCACTTTTACACTTGTATTAGTGTGGAAAAAACACTTTTTGCACTTGTGATAGTGTTGAAAAACCACTTTTCGCACTTGTGTTAGTGTTGAAAAACCACTTTTCGCACTTGTGTTGGTGCAGGAAACCACTGTTGCACTTGTATTAGTGTGGAAAAACCACTTTTCGCACTTGTGTTAGTGTTGAAAAACCACTTTTTGCACTTGTGTTAGTGTTGAAAAACCACTTTTCCCACTTGTGTTGGTGCAGGAAACCACTTTTGCACTTGTATTAGTGTGGAAAAACCACTTTTCGCACTTGTGTTAGTGTTGAAAAACCACTTTTCGCACTTGTGTTAGTGTTGAAAAACCACTTTTCGCACTTGTGTTAGTGTTGAAAACCACTTTTCGCACTTGTGTTGGTGCAGGAAACCACTTTTGCACTTGTATTAGTGTGGAAAAAACACTTTTTGCACTTGTGATAGTGTTGAAAAACCTCTTTTCGCACTTGTGTTAGTGTTGAAAAACCACTTTTCGCACTTGTGTTGGTGCAGGAAACCACTTTTGCACTTGTATTAGTGTGGAAAAACCACTTTTCGCACTTGTGTTAGTGTTGAAAAACCACTTTTCGCACTTGTGTTAGTGTTGAAAAACCACTTTTCGCACTTGTGTTGGTGCAGGAAACCACTTTTATACTTGTATTAGTGTGGAAAAACCACTTTTCGCACTTGTGTTAGTGTTGAAAAACCACTTTTCGCACTTGTGTTAGTGTTGAAAAACCACTTTTCGCACATGTGTTGGTGCAGGAAACCACTTTTGCACTTGTATTCGTGTGGAAAAAACACTTTTTGCACTTGTGATAGTGTTGAAAAACCACTTTTCGCACTTGTGTTAGTGTTGAAAAACCACTTTTCGCACTTGTGTTAGTGTTGAAAAACCACTTTTCGCACATGTGTTGGTGCAGGAAACCACTTTTGCACTTGTATTCGTGTGGAAAAACCACTTTTCGCACTTGTGTTAGTGTTGAAAAACCACTTTTCGCACTTGTGTTAGTGTTGAAAAACCACTTTTCGCACTTGTGTTAGTGTTGAAAACCACTTTTCGCACTTGTGTTGGTGCAGGAAACCACTTTTGCACTTGTATTAGTGTGGAAAAAACACTTTTTGCACTTGTGATAGTGTTGAAAAACCTCTTTTCGCACTTGTGTTAGTATTGAAAAACCACTTTTCGCACTTGTGTTGGTGCAGGAAACCACTTTTGCACTTGTATTAGTGTGGAAAAACCACTTTTCGCACTTGTGTTAGTGTTGAAAAACCACTTTTCGCACTTGTGTTAGTGTTGAAAAACCACTTTTCGCACTTGTGTTGGTGCAGGAAACCACTTTTGTACTTGTATTAGTGTGGAAAAACCACTTTTCGCACTTGTGTTAGTGTTGAAAAACCACTTTTCGCACATGTGTTGGTGCAGGAAACCACTTTTGCACTTGTATTCGTGTGGAAAAAACACTTTTTGCACTTGTGATAGTGTTGAAAAACCACTTATCGCACTTGTGTTAGTGTTGAAAAACCACTTTTCGCACTTGTGTTGGTGCAGGAAACCACTTTTGCACTTGTATTAGTGTGGAAAAAACACTTTTTGCACTTGTGATAGTGTTGAAAAACCACTTTTCGCACCTGTGTTAGTGTTGAAAAACCACTTTTCGCACTTGTGTTAGTGTTGAAAACCACTTTTCGCACTTGTGTTGGTGCAGGAAACCACTTTTGCACTTGTATTAGTGTGGAAAAAACACTTTTTGCACTTGTGATAGTGTTGAAAAACCTCTTTTCGCACTTGTGTTAGTATTGAAAAACCACTTTTCGCACTTGTGTTGGTGCAGGAAACCACTTTTGCACTTGTATTAGTGTGGAAAAACCACTTTTCGCACTTGTGTTAGTGTTGAAAAACCACTTTTCGCACTTGTGTTAGTGTTGAAAAACCACTTTTCGCACTTGTGTTGGTGCAGGAAACCACTTTTGTACTTGTATTAGTGTGGAAAAACCACTTTTCGCACTTGTGTTAGTGTTGAAAAACCACTTTTCGCACTTGTGTTAGTGTTGAAAAACCACTTTTCGCACATGTGTTGGTGCAGGAAACCACTTTTGCACTTGTATTCGTGTGGAAAAAACACTTTTTGCACTTGTGATAGTGTTGAAAAACCACTTATCGCACTTGTGTTAGTGTTGAAAAACCACTTTTCGCACTTGTGTTGGTGCAGGAAACCACTTTTGCACTTGTATTAGTGTGGAAAAAACACTTTTTGCACTTGTGATAGTGTTGAAAAACCACTTTTCGCACCTGTGTTAGTGTTGAAAAACCACTTTTCGCACTTGTGTTAGTGTTGAAAAACCACTTTTCGCACTTGCGTTGGTGCAGGAAACCACTTTTGCACTTGTATTAGTGTGGAAAAACCACTTTTCGCACTTGTGTTAGTGTTGAAAAACCACTTTTCGCACTTGTGTTAGTGTTGAAAAACCACTTTTCACACTTGTGTTAGTGTTGAAAAACCACTTTTCGCACTTGTGTTGGTGCAGGAAACCACTTTTGCACTTGTATTAGTGTGGAAAAAACACTTTTTGCACTTGTGATAGTGTTGAAAAACCACTTTTCGCACTTGTGTTAGTGTTGAAAAACCACTTTTCGCACTTGTGTTGGTGCAGGAAACCACTGTTGCACTTGTATTAGTGTGGAAAAACCACTTTTCGCACTTGTGTTAGTGTTGAAAAACCACTTTTCGCACTTGTGTTAGTGTTGAAAAACCACTTTTCCCACTTGTGTTGGTGCAGGAAACCACTTTTGCACTTGTATTAGTGTGGAAAAACCACTTTTCGCACTTGTGTTAGTGTTGAAAAACCACTTTTCGCACTTGTGTTAGTGTTGAAAAACCACTTTTCGCACTTGTGTTAGTGTTGAAAACCACTTTTCGCACTTGTGTTGGTGCAGGAAACCACTTTTGCACTTGTATTAGTGTGGAAAAAACACTTTTTGCACTTGTGATAATGTTGAAAAACCTCTTTTCGCACTTGTGTTAGTATTGAAAAACCACTTTTCGCACTTGTGTTGGTGCAGGAAACCACTTTTGCACTTGTATTAGTGTGGAAAAACCACTTTTCGCACTTGTGTTAGTGTTGAAAAACCACTTTTCGCACTTGTGTTGGTGCAGGAAACCACTTTTGCACTTGTGTTAGTGTTGAAAAACCACTTTTCGCACTTGTGTTAGTGTTGAAAAACCACTTTTCGCACTTGTGTTAGTGTTGAAAAACCACTTTTTGCACTTGTGTTGGTGCAGGAAACCACTTTTGCACTTGTATTAGTGTGGAAAAACACTTTTTGCACTTGTGATAGTGTTGAAAAACCACTTTTCACGCTTGTGTTGGTGTTGAAAAACCACTTTTCGCACTTGTGTTGGTGCAGGAAACGACTTTTGCACTTGTATTAGTGTGGAAAAACCACTTTTCGCACTTGTGTTAGTGTTGAAAAACCACTTTTCGCACTTGTGTTAATGTTGAAAAACCACTTTTCGCACTTGTGTTGGTGCAGGAAACCACTTTTGCACTTGTATTAGTGTGGAAAAAACACTTTTTGCACTTGTGATAGTGTTGTAAAACCACTTTTCGCACTTGTGTTAGTGTTGAAAAACCACTTTTCGCACTTGTGTTGGTGCAGGAAACCACTTTTGCACTTGTATTAGTGTGGAAAAAACACTTTTTGCACTTGTGATAGTGTTGAAAAACCACTTTTCGCACTTGTGTTAGTGTTGAAAAACCACTTTTCGCACTTGTGTTGGTGCAGGAAACCACTTTTGCACTTGTATTAGTGTGGAAAAACCACTTTTCGCACTTGTGTTAGTGTTGAAAATCCACTTTTCGCACTTGTGTTGGTGCAGGAAACCACTTTTGCACTTGTATTAGTGTGGAAAAACCACTTTTCGCACTTGTGTTAGTGTTGAAAAACCACTTTTCGCACTTGTGTTAGTGTTGAAAAACCACTTTTCGCACTTGTGTTAGTGTTGAACAACCACTTTTCGCACTTGTGTTGGTGCAGGAAACCAGTTTTGCACTTGTATTAGTGTGGAAAAAACACTTTTTGCACTTGTGATAGTGTTGAAAAACCACTTTTCGCACTTGTGTAGTGTTGAAAAACCACTTTTCGCACTTGTGTTGGTGCAGGAAACCACTGTTGCACTTGTATTAGTGTGGAAAAACCACTTTTCGCACTTGTGTTAGTGTTGAAAAACCACTTTTCGCACTTGTGTTAGTGTTGAAAAACCACTTTTCCCACTTGTGTTGGTGCAGGAAACCACTTTTGCACTTGTATTAGTGTGAAAAACCACTTTTCGCACTTGTGTTAGTGTTGAAAAACCACTTTTCGCACTTGTGTTGGTGCAGGAAACCACTTTTGCACTTGTGTTAGTGTTGAAAAACCACTTTTCGCACTTGTGTTAGTGTTGAAAAACCACTTTTCGCACTTGTGTTGGTGCAGGAAACCACTTTTGCACTTGTGTTAGTGTTGAAAAACCACTTTTCGCACTTGTGTTAGTGTTGAAAAACCACTTTTCGCACTTGTGTTAGTGTTGAAAAACCACTTTTTGCACTTGTGTTGGTGCAGGAAACCACTTTTGCACTTGTATTAGTGTGGAAAAACACTTTTTGCACTTGTGATAGTGTTGAAAAACCACTTTTCACGCTTGTGTTGGTGTTGAAAAACCACTTTTCGCACTTGTGTTGGTGCAGGAAACCACTTTTGCACTTGTATTAGTGTGGAAAAACAACTTTTCGCACTTGTGTTAGTGTTGAAAAACCACTTTTCGCACTTGTGTTAATGTTGAAAAACCACTTTTCGCACTTGTGTTGGTGCAGGAAACCACTTTTGCACTTGTATTAGTGTGGAAAAAACACTTTTTGCACTTGTGATAGTGTTGAAAAACCACTTTTCGCACTTGTGTTAGTGTTGAAAAACCACTTTTCGCACTTGTGTTGGTGCAGGAAACCACTTTTGCACTTGTATTAGTGTGGAAAAACCACTTTTCGCACTTGTGTTAGTGTTGAAAATCCACTTTTCGCACTTGTGTTGGTGCAGGAAACCACTTTTGCACTTGTATTAGTGTGGAAAAACCACTTTTCGCACTTGTGTTAGTGTTGAAAAACCACTTTTCGCACTTGTGTTAGTGTTGAAAAACCACTTTTCGCACTTGTGTTAGTGTTGAAAAACCACTTTTCGCACTTGTATTGGTGCAGGAAACCACTTTTGCACTTGTATTAGTGTGGAAAAAACCCTTTTTGCACTTGTGATAGTGTTGAAAAACCACTTTTCGCACTTGTGTTAGTGTTGAAAAACCACTTTTCGCACTTGTGTTGGTGCAGGAAACCACTTTTGCACTTGTATTAGTGTGGAAAAACCACTTTTCGCACTTGTGTTAGTGTTGAAAAACCACTTTTCGCACTTGTGTTAATGTTGAAAAACCACTTTTCGCACTTGTGTTGGTGCAGGAAACCACTTTTGCACTTGTATTAGTGTGGAAAAAACACTTTTTGCACTTGTGATAGTGTTGAAAAACCACTTTTCGCACTTGTGTTAGTGTTGAAAAACCACTTTTTGCACTTGTGTTGGTGCAGGAAACCACTTTTGCACTTGTATTAGTGTGGAAAAAACACTTTTTGCACTTGTGATAGTGTTGAAAAACCACTTTTCGCACTTGTGTTAGTGTTGAAAAACCACTTTTCGCACTTGTGTTGGTGCAGGAAACCACTTTTGCACTTGTATTAGTGTGGAAAAACCACTTTTCGCACTTGTGTTAGTGTTGAAAATCCACTTTTCGCACTTGTGTTGGTGCAGGAAACCACTTTTGCACTTGTATTAGTGTGGAAAAACCACTTTTCGCACTTGTGTTAGTGTTGAAAAACCACTTTTCGCACTTGTGTTAGTGTTGAAAAACCACTTTTCGCACTTGTGTTAGTGTTGGAAAACCACTTTTCGCACTTGTATTGGTGCAGGAAACCACTTTTGCACTTGTATTAGTGTGGAAAAAACCCTTTTTGCACTTGTGATAGTGTTGAAAAACCACTTTTCGCACTTGTGTTAGTGTTGAAAAACCACTTTTCGCACTTGTGTTGGTGCAGGAAACCACTTTTGCACTTGTATTAGTGTGGAAAAACCACTTTTCGCACTTGTGTTAGTGTTGAAAAACCACTTTTCGCACTTGTGTTAGTGTTGAAAACCACTTTTCGCACTTGTGTTGGTGCAGGAAACCACTTTTGCACTTGTATTAGTGTGGAAAAACACTTTTTGCACTTGTGATAGTGTTGAAAAACCACTTTTCGCACTTGTGTTAGTGTTGAAAAACCACTTTTCGCACTTGTGTTGGTGCAGGAAACCACTTTTGCACTTGTATTAGTGTGGAAAAACCACTTTTCGCACTTGTGTTAGTGTTGAAAAACCACTTTTCGCACTTGTGTTGGTGCAGGAAACCACTTTTGCACTTGTATTAGTGTGGATAAAACACTTTTTGCACTTGTGATAGTGTTGAAAAACGACTTTTCGCACTTGTGTTAGTGTTGAAAAACCACTTTTCGCACTTGTGTTGGTGCGGGAAACCACTTTTGCACTTGTATTAGTGTGGAAAAACCACTTTTCGCACTTGTGTTAGTGTTGAAAAACCACTTTTCGCACTTGTGTTACTGTTGAAAAACCACTTTTCGCACTTGTGTTAGTGTTGAAAAACCACTTTTCGCACTTGTGTTGGTGCAGGAAACCACTTTTGCACTTGTATTAGTGTGGAAAAACCACTTTTCGCACTTGTGTTAGTGTTGAAAAACCACTTTTCGCACTTGTGTTAGTGTTGAAAAACCACTTTTCGCACTTGTGTTGGTGCAGGAAACCACTTTTGCACTTGTATTAGTGTGGAAAAACCACTTTTCGCACTTGTGTTAGTGTTGAAAAACCACTTTTCGCACTTGTGTTAGTGTTGAAAAACCACTTTTCGCACTTGTGTTAGTGTTGAAAAACCACTTTTCGCACTTGTGTTGGTGCAGGAAACCACTTTTGCACTTGTATTAGTGTGGAAAAAACACTTTTTGCACTTGTGATAGTGTTGAAAAACCACTTTTCGCACCTGTGTTAGTGTTGAAAAACCACTTTTCGCACCTGTGTTAGTGTTGAAAAACCACTTTTCGCACTTGTGTTAGTTAGTGTGGAAAAAACACTTTTTGCACTTGTGATAGTGTTGAAAAACCACTTTTCGCACTTGTGTTAGTGTTGAAAAACCACTTTTTGCACTTGTGTTGGTGCAGGAAACCACTTTTGCACTTGTATTAGTGTGGAAAAACACTTTTTGCACTTGTGATAGTGTTGAAAAACCACTTTTCGCGCTTGTGTTAGTGTTGAAAAACAACTTTTCGCACTTGTGTTGGTGCAGGAAACCACTTTTGCACTTGTATTAGTGTGGAAAAAACACTTTTTGCACTTGTGATAGTGTTGAAAAACCACTTTTCGCACTTGTGTTAGTGTTGAAAAACCACTTTTCGCACTTGTGTTGGTGCAGGAAACCACTTTTGCACTTGTATTAGTGTGGAAAAACCACTTTTCGCACTTGTGTTAGTGTTGAAAAACCACTTTTTGCACTTGTGTTAGTGTTGAAAAACCACTTTTCCCACTTGTGTTGGTGCAGGAAACCACTTTTGCACTTGTATTAGTGTGGAAAAACCACTTTTCGCACTTGTGTTAGTGTTGAAAAACCACTTTTCGCACTTGTGTTAGTGTTGAAAAACCACTTTTCGCACTTGTGTTAGTGTTGAAAACCACTTTT
Organism: Myxine glutinosa; assembly: GCF_964187855.1. Classification (NCBI taxonomy): domain Eukaryota; kingdom Metazoa; phylum Chordata; class Myxini; order Myxiniformes; family Myxinidae; genus Myxine; species Myxine glutinosa. The sequence goes on from NW_027619124.1 coordinate 13,397, forward strand.
CGCACTTGTGTTGGTGCAGGAAACCACTTTTGCACTTGTATTAGTGTGGAAAAAACACTTTTTGCACTTGTGATAGTGTTGAAAAACCTCTTTTCGCACTTGTGTTAGTGTTGAAAAACCACTTTTCGCACTTGTGTTGGTGCAGGAAACCACTTTTGCACTTGTATTAGTGTGGAAAAACCACTTTTCGCACTTGTGTTAGTGTTGAAAAACCACTTTTCGCACTTGTGTTAGTGTTGAAAAACCACTTTTCGCACTTGTGTTGGTGCAGGAAACCACTTTTATACTTGTATTAGTGTGGAAAAACCACTTTTCGCACTTGTGTTAGTGTTGAAAAACCACTTTTCGCACTTGTGTTAGTGTTGAAAAACCACTTTTCGCACATGTGTTGGTGCAGGAAACCACTTTTGCACTTGTATTCGTGTGGAAAAAACACTTTTTGCACTTGTGATAGTGTTGAAAAACCACTTTTCGCACTTGTGTTAGTGTTGAAAAACCACTTTTCGCACTTGTGTTAGTGTTGAAAAACCACTTTTCGCACATGTGTTGGTGCAGGAAACCACTTTTGCACTTGTATTCGTGTGGAAAAACCACTTTTCGCACTTGTGTTAGTGTTGAAAAACCACTTTTCGCACTTGTGTTAGTGTTGAAAAACCACTTTTCGCACTTGTGTTAGTGTTGAAAACCACTTTTCGCACTTGTGTTGGTGCAGGAAACCACTTTTGCACTTGTATTAGTGTGGAAAAAACACTTTTTGCACTTGTGATAGTGTTGAAAAACCTCTTTTCGCACTTGTGTTAGTATTGAAAAACCACTTTTCGCACTTGTGTTGGTGCAGGAAACCACTTTTGCACTTGTATTAGTGTGGAAAAACCACTTTTCGCACTTGTGTTAGTGTTGAAAAACCACTTTTCGCACTTGTGTTAGTGTTGAAAAACCACTTTTCGCACTTGTGTTGGTGCAGGAAACCACTTTTGTACTTGTATTAGTGTGGAAAAACCACTTTTCGCACTTGTGTTAGTGTTGAAAAACCACTTTTCGCACATGTGTTGGTGCAGGAAACCACTTTTGCACTTGTATTCGTGTGGAAAAAACACTTTTTGCACTTGTGATAGTGTTGAAAAACCACTTATCGCACTTGTGTTAGTGTTGAAAAACCACTTTTCGCACTTGTGTTGGTGCAGGAAACCACTTTTGCACTTGTATTAGTGTGGAAAAAACACTTTTTGCACTTGTGATAGTGTTGAAAAACCACTTTTCGCACCTGTGTTAGTGTTGAAAAACCACTTTTCGCACTTGTGTTAGTGTTGAAAACCACTTTTCGCACTTGTGTTGGTGCAGGAAACCACTTTTGCACTTGTATTAGTGTGGAAAAAACACTTTTTGCACTTGTGATAGTGTTGAAAAACCTCTTTTCGCACTTGTGTTAGTATTGAAAAACCACTTTTCGCACTTGTGTTGGTGCAGGAAACCACTTTTGCACTTGTATTAGTGTGGAAAAACCACTTTTCGCACTTGTGTTAGTGTTGAAAAACCACTTTTCGCACTTGTGTTAGTGTTGAAAAACCACTTTTCGCACTTGTGTTGGTGCAGGAAACCACTTTTGTACTTGTATTAGTGTGGAAAAACCACTTTTCGCACTTGTGTTAGTGTTGAAAAACCACTTTTCGCACTTGTGTTAGTGTTGAAAAACCACTTTTCGCACATGTGTTGGTGCAGGAAACCACTTTTGCACTTGTATTCGTGTGGAAAAAACACTTTTTGCACTTGTGATAGTGTTGAAAAACCACTTATCGCACTTGTGTTAGTGTTGAAAAACCACTTTTCGCACTTGTGTTGGTGCAGGAAACCACTTTTGCACTTGTATTAGTGTGGAAAAAACACTTTTTGCACTTGTGATAGTGTTGAAAAACCACTTTTCGCACCTGTGTTAGTGTTGAAAAACCACTTTTCGCACTTGTGTTAGTGTTGAAAAACCACTTTTCGCACTTGTGTTGGTGCAGGAAACCACTTTTGCACTTGTATTAGTGTGGAAAAACCACTTTTCGCACTTGTGTTAGTGTTGAAAAACCACTTTTCGCACTTGTGTTAGTGTTGAAAAACCACTTTTCACACTTGTGTTAGTGTTGAAAAACCACTTTTCGCACTTGTGTTGGTGCAGGAAACCACTTTTGCACTTGTATTAGTGTGGAAAAAACACTTTTTGCACTTGTGATAGTGTTGAAAAACCACTTTTCGCACTTGTGTTAGTGTTGAAAAACCACTTTTCGCACTTGTGTTGGTGCAGGAAACCACTGTTGCACTTGTATTAGTGTGGAAAAACCACTTTTCGCACTTGTGTTAGTGTTGAAAAACCACTTTTCGCACTTGTGTTAGTGTTGAAAAACCACTTTTCCCACTTGTGTTGGTGCAGGAAACCACTTTTGCACTTGTATTAGTGTGGAAAAACCACTTTTCGCACTTGTGTTAGTGTTGAAAAACCACTTTTCGCACTTGTGTTAGTGTTGAAAAACCACTTTTCGCACTTGTGTTAGTGTTGAAAACCACTTTTCGCACTTGTGTTGGTGCAGGAAACCACTTTTGCACTTGTATTAGTGTGGAAAAAACACTTTTTGCACTTGTGATAATGTTGAAAAACCTCTTTTCGCACTTGTGTTAGTATTGAAAAACCACTTTTCGCACTTGTGTTGGTGCAGGAAACCACTTTTGCACTTGTATTAGTGTGGAAAAACCACTTTTCGCACTTGTGTTAGTGTTGAAAAACCACTTTTCGCACTTGTGTTGGTGCAGGAAACCACTTTTGCACTTGTGTTAGTGTTGAAAAACCACTTTTCGCACTTGTGTTAGTGTTGAAAAACCACTTTTCGCACTTGTGTTAGTGTTGAAAAACCACTTTTTGCACTTGTGTTGGTGCAGGAAACCACTTTTGCACTTGTATTAGTGTGGAAAAACACTTTTTGCACTTGTGATAGTGTTGAAAAACCACTTTTCACGCTTGTGTTGGTGTTGAAAAACCACTTTTCGCACTTGTGTTGGTGCAGGAAACGACTTTTGCACTTGTATTAGTGTGGAAAAACCACTTTTCGCACTTGTGTTAGTGTTGAAAAACCACTTTTCGCACTTGTGTTAATGTTGAAAAACCACTTTTCGCACTTGTGTTGGTGCAGGAAACCACTTTTGCACTTGTATTAGTGTGGAAAAAACACTTTTTGCACTTGTGATAGTGTTGTAAAACCACTTTTCGCACTTGTGTTAGTGTTGAAAAACCACTTTTCGCACTTGTGTTGGTGCAGGAAACCACTTTTGCACTTGTATTAGTGTGGAAAAAACACTTTTTGCACTTGTGATAGTGTTGAAAAACCACTTTTCGCACTTGTGTTAGTGTTGAAAAACCACTTTTCGCACTTGTGTTGGTGCAGGAAACCACTTTTGCACTTGTATTAGTGTGGAAAAACCACTTTTCGCACTTGTGTTAGTGTTGAAAATCCACTTTTCGCACTTGTGTTGGTGCAGGAAACCACTTTTGCACTTGTATTAGTGTGGAAAAACCACTTTTCGCACTTGTGTTAGTGTTGAAAAACCACTTTTCGCACTTGTGTTAGTGTTGAAAAACCACTTTTCGCACTTGTGTTAGTGTTGAACAACCACTTTTCGCACTTGTGTTGGTGCAGGAAACCAGTTTTGCACTTGTATTAGTGTGGAAAAAACACTTTTTGCACTTGTGATAGTGTTGAAAAACCACTTTTCGCACTTGTGTAGTGTTGAAAAACCACTTTTCGCACTTGTGTTGGTGCAGGAAACCACTGTTGCACTTGTATTAGTGTGGAAAAACCACTTTTCGCACTTGTGTTAGTGTTGAAAAACCACTTTTCGCACTTGTGTTAGTGTTGAAAAACCACTTTTCCCACTTGTGTTGGTGCAGGAAACCACTTTTGCACTTGTATTAGTGTGAAAAACCACTTTTCGCACTTGTGTTAGTGTTGAAAAACCACTTTTCGCACTTGTGTTGGTGCAGGAAACCACTTTTGCACTTGTGTTAGTGTTGAAAAACCACTTTTCGCACTTGTGTTAGTGTTGAAAAACCACTTTTCGCACTTGTGTTGGTGCAGGAAACCACTTTTGCACTTGTGTTAGTGTTGAAAAACCACTTTTCGCACTTGTGTTAGTGTTGAAAAACCACTTTTCGCACTTGTGTTAGTGTTGAAAAACCACTTTTTGCACTTGTGTTGGTGCAGGAAACCACTTTTGCACTTGTATTAGTGTGGAAAAACACTTTTTGCACTTGTGATAGTGTTGAAAAACCACTTTTCACGCTTGTGTTGGTGTTGAAAAACCACTTTTCGCACTTGTGTTGGTGCAGGAAACCACTTTTGCACTTGTATTAGTGTGGAAAAACAACTTTTCGCACTTGTGTTAGTGTTGAAAAACCACTTTTCGCACTTGTGTTAATGTTGAAAAACCACTTTTCGCACTTGTGTTGGTGCAGGAAACCACTTTTGCACTTGTATTAGTGTGGAAAAAACACTTTTTGCACTTGTGATAGTGTTGAAAAACCACTTTTCGCACTTGTGTTAGTGTTGAAAAACCACTTTTCGCACTTGTGTTGGTGCAGGAAACCACTTTTGCACTTGTATTAGTGTGGAAAAACCACTTTTCGCACTTGTGTTAGTGTTGAAAATCCACTTTTCGCACTTGTGTTGGTGCAGGAAACCACTTTTGCACTTGTATTAGTGTGGAAAAACCACTTTTCGCACTTGTGTTAGTGTTGAAAAACCACTTTTCGCACTTGTGTTAGTGTTGAAAAACCACTTTTCGCACTTGTGTTAGTGTTGAAAAACCACTTTTCGCACTTGTATTGGTGCAGGAAACCACTTTTGCACTTGTATTAGTGTGGAAAAAACCCTTTTTGCACTTGTGATAGTGTTGAAAAACCACTTTTCGCACTTGTGTTAGTGTTGAAAAACCACTTTTCGCACTTGTGTTGGTGCAGGAAACCACTTTTGCACTTGTATTAGTGTGGAAAAACCACTTTTCGCACTTGTGTTAGTGTTGAAAAACCACTTTTCGCACTTGTGTTAATGTTGAAAAACCACTTTTCGCACTTGTGTTGGTGCAGGAAACCACTTTTGCACTTGTATTAGTGTGGAAAAAACACTTTTTGCACTTGTGATAGTGTTGAAAAACCACTTTTCGCACTTGTGTTAGTGTTGAAAAACCACTTTTTGCACTTGTGTTGGTGCAGGAAACCACTTTTGCACTTGTATTAGTGTGGAAAAAACACTTTTTGCACTTGTGATAGTGTTGAAAAACCACTTTTCGCACTTGTGTTAGTGTTGAAAAACCACTTTTCGCACTTGTGTTGGTGCAGGAAACCACTTTTGCACTTGTATTAGTGTGGAAAAACCACTTTTCGCACTTGTGTTAGTGTTGAAAATCCACTTTTCGCACTTGTGTTGGTGCAGGAAACCACTTTTGCACTTGTATTAGTGTGGAAAAACCACTTTTCGCACTTGTGTTAGTGTTGAAAAACCACTTTTCGCACTTGTGTTAGTGTTGAAAAACCACTTTTCGCACTTGTGTTAGTGTTGGAAAACCACTTTTCGCACTTGTATTGGTGCAGGAAACCACTTTTGCACTTGTATTAGTGTGGAAAAAACCCTTTTTGCACTTGTGATAGTGTTGAAAAACCACTTTTCGCACTTGTGTTAGTGTTGAAAAACCACTTTTCGCACTTGTGTTGGTGCAGGAAACCACTTTTGCACTTGTATTAGTGTGGAAAAACCACTTTTCGCACTTGTGTTAGTGTTGAAAAACCACTTTTCGCACTTGTGTTAGTGTTGAAAACCACTTTTCGCACTTGTGTTGGTGCAGGAAACCACTTTTGCACTTGTATTAGTGTGGAAAAACACTTTTTGCACTTGTGATAGTGTTGAAAAACCACTTTTCGCACTTGTGTTAGTGTTGAAAAACCACTTTTCGCACTTGTGTTGGTGCAGGAAACCACTTTTGCACTTGTATTAGTGTGGAAAAACCACTTTTCGCACTTGTGTTAGTGTTGAAAAACCACTTTTCGCACTTGTGTTGGTGCAGGAAACCACTTTTGCACTTGTATTAGTGTGGATAAAACACTTTTTGCACTTGTGATAGTGTTGAAAAACGACTTTTCGCACTTGTGTTAGTGTTGAAAAACCACTTTTCGCACTTGTGTTGGTGCAGGAAACCACTTTTGCACTTGTATTAGTGTGGAAAAACCACTTTTCGCACTTGTGTTAGTGTTGAAAAACCACTTTTCGCACTTGTGTTACTGTTGAAAAACCACTTTTCGCACTTGTGTTAGTGTTGAAAAACCACTTTTCGCACTTGTGTTGGTGCAGGAAACCACTTTTGCACTTGTATTAGTGTGGAAAAACCACTTTTCGCACTTGTGTTAGTGTTGAAAAACCACTTTTCGCACTTGTGTTAGTGTTGAAAAACCACTTTTCGCACTTGTGTTGGTGCAGGAAACCACTTTTGCACTTGTATTAGTGTGGAAAAACCACTTTTCGCACTTGTGTTAGTGTTGAAAAACCACTTTTCGCACTTGTGTTAGTGTTGAAAAACCACTTTTCGCACTTGTGTTAGTGTTGAAAAACCACTTTTCGCACTTGTGTTGGTGCAGGAAACCACTTTTGCACTTGTATTAGTGTGGAAAAAACACTTTTTGCACTTGTGATAGTGTTGAAAAACCACTTTTCGCACCTGTGTTAGTGTTGAAAAACCACTTTTCGCACCTGTGTTAGTGTTGAAAAACCACTTTTCGCACTTGTGTTAGTTAGTGTGGAAAAAACACTTTTTGCACTTGTGATAGTGTTGAAAAACCACTTTTCGCACTTGTGTTAGTGTTGAAAAACCACTTTTTGCACTTGTGTTGGTGCAGGAAACCACTTTTGCACTTGTATTAGTGTGGAAAAACACTTTTTGCACTTGTGATAGTGTTGAAAAACCACTTTTCGCGCTTGTGTTAGTGTTGAAAAACAACTTTTCGCACTTGTGTTGGTGCAGGAAACCACTTTTGCACTTGTATTAGTGTGGAAAAAAACACTTTTTGCACTTGTGATAGTGTTGAAAAACCACTTTTCGCACTTGTGTTAGTGTTGAAAAACCACTTTTCGCACTTGTGTTGGTGCAGGAAACCACTTTTGCACTTGTATTAGTGTGGAAAAACCACTTTTCGCACTTGTGTTAGTGTTGAAAAACCACTTTTTGCACTTGTGTTAGTGTTGAAAAACCACTTTTCGCACTTGTGTTGGTGCAGGAAACCACTTTTGTACTTGTATTAGTGTGGAAAAACCACTTTTCGCACTTGTGTTAGTGTTGAAAAACCACTTTTTGCACTTGTGTTAGTGTTAAAAAACCACTTTTCGCACATGTGTTGGTGCAGGAAACCACTTTTGCACTTGTATTAGTGTGGAAAAAACACTTTTTGCACTTGTGATAGTGTTGAAAAACCACTTTTCGCACTTGTGTTAGTGTTGAAAAACCACTTTTCGCACTTGTGTTGGTGCAGGAAACCACTTTTGCACTTGTGTTAGTGTTGAAAAACAACTTTTCGCACTTGTGTTAGTGTTGAAAAACCACTTTTCGCACTTGTGTTAGTGTTGAAAAACCGCTTTTTGCACTTGTGTTGGTGCAGGAAACCACTTTTGCACTTGTATTAGTGTGGAAAAACACTTTTTGCACTTGTGATAGTGTTGAAAAACCACTTTTCGCGCTTGTGTTAGTGTTGAAAAACAACTTTTCGCACTTGTGTTGGTGCAGGAAACCACTTTTGCACTTGTATTAGTGTGGAAAAACCACTTTTCGCACTTGTGTTAGTGTTGAAAAACCACTTTTCGCACTTGTGTTAGTGTTGAAAAACCACTTTTCGCACTTGTGTTGGTGCAGGAAACCACTTTTGCACTTGTATTAGTGTGGAAAAAACACTTTTTGCACTTGTGATAGTGTTGAAAAACCACTTTTCGCACTTGTGTTAGTGTTGAAAAACACTTTTCGCGCTTGTGTTGGTGCAGGAAACCACTTTTGCACTTGTATTAGTGTGGAAAAACCACTTTTCGCACTTGTGTTAGTGTTGAAAAACCACTTTTTGCACTTGTGTTACTGTTGAAAAACCACTTTTCGCACTTGTGTTGGTGCAGGAAACCACTTTTGCACTTATATTAGTGTGGAAAAACCACTTTTCGCACTTGTGTTAGTGTTGAAAAACCACTTTTCGCACTTGTGTTAGTGTTGAAAAACCACTTTTCGCACTTGTGTTGGTGCAGGAAACCACTTTTGCACTTGTATTTGTGTGGAAAAAAACACTTTTTGCACTTCTGTTAGTGTTGAAAAACCACTTTTTGCACTTGTGTTGGGGGCAGGAAACCACTTTTGCACTTGTATTAGTGTGGAAAACCACTTTTCGCACTTGTGTTATTGTTGAATAACCACTTTTCGCACTTGTGTTAGTGTTGAAAAACCACTTTTCGCACTTGTGTTAGTGTTGAAAAACCACTTTTCGCACTTGTGTTGGTGCAGGAAACCACTTTTGCACTTGTATTAGTGTGGAAAAACCACTTTTCGCACTTGTGTTAGTGTTGAAAAACCACTTTTCGCACTTGTGTTAGTGTTGAAAAACCACTTTTCGCACTTGTGTTGGTGCAGGAAACCACTTTTGCACTTGTATTAGTGTGGAAAAACCACTTTTCGCACTTGTGTTAGTGTTGAAAAACCACTTTTCGCACTTGTGTTAGTGTTGAAAAACCACTTTTCGCACTTGTGTTAGTGTTGAAAAACCACTTTTTGCACTTGTGTTGGTGCAGGAAACCACTTTGGCACTTGTATTAGTGTGGAAAAAACACTTTTTGCACTTGTGATAGTGTTGAAAAACCACTTTTCGCACCTGTGTTAGTGTTGAAAAACCACTTTTGGCACTTGTGTTAGTGTTGAAAAACCACTTTTGGCACTTGTGTTAGTGTTGAAAAACCACTTTTCACACTTGTGTTAGTGTTGAAAAACCACTTTTCGCACTTGTGTTAGTGTTGAAAACCACTTTTCGCACTTGTGTTGGTGCAGGAAACCACTTTTGCACTTGTATTAGTGTGGAAAAACCACTTTTCGCACTTGTGTTAGTGTTGAAAAACCACTTTTCGCACTTGTGTTAGTGTTGAAAAACCACTTTTCGCACTTGTGTTGGTGCAGGAAACCACTTTTGCACTTGTATTAGTGTGGAAAAAACACTTTTTGCACTTGTGATAGTGTTGAAAAACCACTTTTCGCACTTGTGTTTGTGTTGAAAAACCACTTTTTGCACTTGTGTTGGTGCAGGAAACCACTTTTGCACTTGTATTAGTGTGGAAAAACACTTTTTGCACTTGTGATAATGTTGAAAAACCACTTTTCGCGCTTGTGTTAGTGTTGAAAAACAACTTTTCGCACTTGTGTTGGTGCAGGAAACCACTTTTGCACTTGTATTAGTGTGGAAAAACCACTTTTCGCACTTGTGTTAGTGTTGAAAAACCACTTTTCGCACTTGTGTTAGTGTTGAAAAACCACTTTTCGCACTTGTGTTGGTGCAGGAAACCACTTTTGCACTTGTATTAGTGTGGAAAAAACACTTTTTGCACTTGTGATAGTGTTGAAAAACCACTTTTCGCACTTGTGTTAGTGTTGAAAAACACTTTTCGCACTTGTGTTGGTGCAGGAAACCACTTTTGCACTTGTATTTGTGTGGAAAAAAACACTTTTTGCACTTGTGATAGTGTTGAAAAACCACTTTTCGCACTTGTGTTAGTGTTGAAAAACCACTTTTTGCACTTGTGTTAGGGGCAGGAAACCACTTTTGCACTTGTATTAGTGTGGAAAACCACTTTTCGCACTTGTGTTAGTGTTGAATAACCACTTTTCGCACTTGTGTTAGTGTTGAAAAACCACTTTTCGCACTTGTGTTAGTGTTGAAAAACCACTTTTCGCACTTGTGTTGGTGCAGGAAACCACTTTTGCACTTGTATTAGTGTGGAAAAACCACTTTTCGCACTTGTGTTAGTGTTGAAAAACCACTTTTCGCACTTGTGTTAGTGTTGAAAAACCACTTTTCGCACTTGTGTTGGTGCAGGAAACCACTTTTGCACTTGTATTAGTGTGGAAAAACCACTTTTCGCACTTGTGTTAGTGTTGAAAAACCACTTTTTGCACTTGTGTTGGTGCAGGAAACCACTTTGGCACTTGTATTAGTGTGGAAAAAACACTTTTTGCACTTGTGATAGTGTTGAAAAACCACTTTTCGCACTTGTGTTAGTGTTGAAAAACACTTTTCGCACTTGTGTTGGTGCAGGAAACCACTTTTGCACTTGTATTAGTGTGGAAAAACCACTTTTCGCACTTGTGTTAGTGTTGAAAAACCACTTTTTGCACTTGTGTTAGTGTTGAAAAACCACTTTTCGCACTTGTGTTAGTGTTGAAAAACCACTTTTCGCACTTGTGTTGGTGCAGGAAACCACTTTTGCACTTGTATTAGTGTGGAAAAACCACTTTTCGCACTTGTGTTAGTGTTGAAAAACCACTTTTCGCACTTGTGTTAGTGTTGAAAAACCACTTTTCGCACTTGTGTTGGTGCAGGAAACCACTTTTGCACTTGTATTAGTGTGGAAAAACCACTTTTCGCACTTGTGTTAGTGTTGAAAAACCACTTTTCGCACTTGTGTTAGTGTTGAAAAACCACTTTTCGCACTTGTGTTAGTGTTGAAAAACCACTTTTTGCACTTGTGTTGGTGCAGGAAACCACTTTGGCACTTGTATTAGTGTGGAAAAAACACTTTTTGCACTTGTGATAGTGTTGAAAAACCACTTTTCGCACCTGTGTTAGTGTTGAAAAACCACTTTTGGCACTTGTGTTAGTGTTGAAAAACCACTTTTCGCACTTGTGTTAGTGTTGAAAAACCACTTTTCGCACTTGTGTTAGTTTTGAAAAACCACTTTTCGCACTTGTGTTAGTGTTGAAAACCACTTTTCGCACTTGTGTTGGTGCAGGAAACCACTTTTGCACTTGTATTAGTGTGGAAAAAACACTTTTTGCACTTGTGATAGTGTTGAAAAACCTCTTTTCGCACTTGTGTTAGTGTTGAAAAACCACTTTTCGCACTTGTGTTGGTGCAGGAAACCACTTTTGCACTTGTATTAGTGTGGAAAACCACTTTTTGCACTTGTGTTAGTGTTGAAAAACCACTTTTCGCACTTGTGTTAGTGTTGAAAAACCACTTTTCGCACTTGTGTTGGTGCAGGAAACCACTTTTGTACTTGTATTAGTGTGGAAAAACCACTTTTCGCACTTGTGTTAGTGTTGAAAAACCACTTTTCGCACATGTGTTAGTGTTGAAAAACCACTTTTCGCACATGTGTTGGTGCAGGAAACCACTTTTGCACTTGTATTCGTGTGGAAAAAACACTTTTTGCACTTGTGATAGTGTTGAAAAACCACTTTTCGCACTTGTGTTAGTGTTGAAAAACCACTTTTCGCACTTGTGTTGGTGCAGGAAACCACTTTTGCACTTGTATTAGTGTGGAAAAACCACTTTTCGCACTTGTGTTAGTGTTGAAAATCCACTTTTCGCACTTGTGTTGGTGCAGGAAACCACTTTTGCACTTGTATTAGTGTGGAAAAACCACTTTTCGCACTTGTGTTAGTGTTGAAAAACCACTTTTCGCACTTGTGTTAGTGTTGAAAAACCACTTTTCGCACTTGTGTTAGTGTTGAACAACCACTTTTCGCACTTGTGTTGGTGCAGGAAACCACTTTTGCACTTGTATTAGTGTGGAAAAAACACTTTTTGCACTTGTGATAGTGTTGAAAAACCACTTTTTGCACTTGTGTAGTGTTGAAAAACCACTTTTCGCACTTGTGTTGGTGCAGGAAACCACTGTTGCACTTGTATTAGTGTGGAAAAACCACTTTTCGCACTTGTGTTAGTGTTGAAAACCACTTTTCGCACTTGTGTTAGTGTTGAAAAACCACTTTTCCCACTTGTGTTGGTGCAGGAAACCACTTTTGCACTTGTATTAGTGTGAAAAACCACTTTTCGCACTTGTGTTAGTGTTGAAAAACCACTTTTCGCACTTGTGTTACTGTTGAAAAACCACTTTTCGCACTTGTGTTAGTGTTGAAAACCACTTTTCGCACTTGTGTTGGTGCAGGAAACCACTTTTGCACTTGTATTAGTGTGGAAAAAACACTTTTTGCACTTATGATAGTGTTGAAAAACCACTTTTCGCACTTGTGTTAGTGTTGAAAAACCACTTTTCGCACTTGTGTTGGTGCAGGAAACCACTTTTGCACTTGTATTAGTGTGGAAAAACCACTTTTCGCACTTGTGTTAGTGTTGAAAAACCACTTTTCGCACTTGTGTTGGTGCAGGAAACCACTTTTGCACTTGTATTAGTGTGGAAAAAACACTTTTTGCACTTGTGATAGTGTTGAAAAACGACTTTTCGCACTTGTGTTAGTGTTGAAAAACCACTTTTCGCACTTGTGTTGGTGCAGGAAACCACTTTTGCACTTGTATTAGTGTGGAAAAACCACTTTTCGCACTTGTGTTAGTGTTGAAAAACCACTTTTCGCACTTGTGTTAGTGTTGAAAAACCACTTTTCGCACTTGTGTTAGTGTTGAAAAACCACTTTTCGCACTTGTGTTGGTGCAGGAAACCACTTTTGCACTTGTATTAGTGTGGAAAAACCACTTTTCGCACTTGTGTTAGTGTTGAAAAACCACTTTTCGCACTTGTGTTAGTGTTGAAAAACCACTTTTCGCACTTGTGTTGGTGCAGGAAACCACTTTTGCACTTGTATTAGTGTGGAAAAACCACTTTTCGCACTTGTGTTAGTGTTGAAAAACCACTTTTCGCACTTGTGTTAGTGTTGAAAAACCACTTTTCGCACTTGTGTTAGTGTTGAAAAACCACTTTTCGCACTTGTGTTGGTGCAGGAAACCACTTTTGCACTTGTATTAGTGTGGAAAAAACACTTTTTGCACTTGTGATAGTGTTGAAAAACCACTTTTCGCACCTGTGTTAGTGTTGAAAAACCACTTTTCGCACTTGTGTTAGTTAGTGTGGAAAAAACACTTTTTGCACTTGTGATAGTGTTGAAAAACCACTTTCCGCACTTGTGTTAGTGTTGAAAAACCACTTTTTGCACTTGTGTTGGTGCAGGAAACCACTTTTGCACTTGTATTAGTGTGGAAAAACACTTTTTGCACTTGTGATAGTGTTGAAAAACCACTTTTCGCGCTTGTGTTAGTGTTGAAAAACAACTTTTCGCACTTGTGTTGGTGCAGGAAACCACTTTTGCACTTGTATTAGTGTGGAAAAAACACTTTTTGCACTTGTGATAGTGTTGAAAAACCACTTTTCGCACTTGTGTTAGTGTTGAAAAACCACTTTTCGCACTTGTGTTGGTGCAGGAAACCACTTTTGCACTTGTATTAGTGTGGAAAAACCACTTTTCGCACTTGTGTTAGTGTTGAAAAACCACTTTTTGCACTTGTGTTAGTGTTGAAAAACCACTTTTCGCACTTGTGTTGGTGCAGGAAACCACTTTTGTACTTGTATTAGTGTGGAAAAACCACTTTTCGCACTTGTGTTAGTGTTGAAAAACCACTTTTTGCACTTGTGTTAGTGTTAAAAAACCACTTTTCGCACATGTGTTGGTGCAGGAAACCACTTTTGCACTTGTATTAGTGTGGAAAAAACACTTTTTGCACTTGTGATAGTGTTGAAAAACCACTTTTCGCACTTGTGTTAGTGTTGAAAAACCACTTTTCGCACTTGTGTTGGTGCAGGAAACCACTTTTGCACTTGTGTTAGTGTTGAAAAACCACTTTTCGCACTTGTGTTAGTGTTGAAAAACCACTTTTCGCACTTGTGTTAGTGTTGAAAAACCGCTTTTTGCACTTGTGTTGGTGCAGGAAACCACTTTTGTACTTGTATTAGTGTGGAAAAACCACTTTTCGCACTTGTGTTAGTGTTGAAAAACCCCTTTTCGCACTTGTGTTAGTGTTGAAAAACCACTTTTCGCACTTGTGTTGGTGCAGGAAACCACTTTTGCACTTGTATTAGTGTGGAAAAACCACTTTTCGCACTTGTGTTAGTGTTGAAAAACCACTTTTCGCACTTGTGTTAGTGTTGAAAAACCACTTTTCGCACTTGTGTTGGTGCAGGAAACCACTTTTGTACTTGTATTAGTGTGGAAAAACCACTTTTCGCACTTGTGTTAGTGTTGAAAAACCACTTTTCGCACATGTGTTAGTGTTGAAAAACCACTTTTCGCACATGTGTTGGTGCAGGAAACCACTTTTGCACTTGTATTCGTGTGGAAAAAACACTTTTTGCACTTGTGATAGTGTTGAAAAACCACTTTTCGCATTTGTGTTAGTGTTGAAAAACCACTTTTCGCACTTGTGTTGGTGCAGGAAACCACTTTTGCACTTGTATTAGTGTGGAAAAACCACTTTTCGCACTTGTGTTAGTGTTGAAAATCCACTTTTCGCACTTGTGTTGGTGCAGGAAACCACTTTTGCACTTGTATTAGTGTGGAAAAACCACTTTTCGCACTTGTGTTAGTGTTGAAAAACCACTTTTCGCACTTGTGTTAGTGTTGAAAAACCACTTTTCGCACTTGTGTTAGTGTTGAACAACCACTTTTCGCACTTGTGTTGGTGCAGGAAACCACTTTTGCACTTGTATTAGTGTGGAAAAAACACTTTTTGCACTTGTGATAGTGTTGAAAAACCACTTTTTGCACTTGTGTAGTGTTGAAAAACCACTTTTCGCACTTGTGTTGGTGCAGGAAACCACTGTTGCACTTGTATTAGTGTGGAAAAACCACTTTTCGCACTTGTGTTAGTGTTGAAAAACCACTTTTCGCACTTGTGTTAGTGTTGAAAAACCACTTTTCCCACTTGTGTTGGTGCAGGAAACCACTTTTGCACTTGTATTAGTGTGAAAAACCACTTTTCGCACTTGTGTTAGTGTTGAAAAACCACTTTTCGCACTTGTGTTACTGTTGAAAAACCACTTTTCGCACTTGTGTTAGTGTTGAAAACCACTTTTCGCACTTGTGTTTGTGCAGGAAACCACTTTTGCACTTGTATTAGTGTGGAAAAAACACTTTTTGCACTTGTGATAGTGTTGAAAAACCACTTTTCGCACTTGTGTTAGTGTTGAAAAACCACTTTTCGCACTTGTGTTGGTGCAGGAAACCACTTTTGCACTTGTATTAGTGTGGAAAAACCACTTTTCGCACTTGTGTTAGTGTTGAAAAACCACTTTTCGCACTTGTGTTGGTGCAGGAAACCACTTTTGCACTTGTATTAGTGTGGAAAAAACACTTTTTGCACTTGTGATAGTGTTGAAAAACGACTTTTCGCACTTGTGTTAGTGTTGAAAAACCACTTTTCGCACTTGTGTTGGTGCAGGAAACCACTTTTGCACTTGTATTAGTGTGGAAAAACCACTTTTCGCACTTGTGTTAGTGTTGAAAAACCACTTTTCGCACTTGTGTTAGTGTTGAAAAACCACTTTTCGCACTTGTGTTAGTGTTGAAAAACCACTTTTCGCACTTGTGTTGGTGCAGGAAACCACTTTTGCACTTGTATTAGTGTGGAAAAACCACTTTTCGCACTTGTGTTAGTGTTGAAAAACCACTTTTCGCACTTGTGTTAGTGTTGAAAAACCACTTTTCGCACTTGTGTTGGTGCAGGAAACCACTTTTGCACTTGTATTAGTGTGGAAAAACCACTTTTCGCACTTGTGTTAGTGTTGAAAAACCACTTTTCGCACTTGTGTTAGTGTTGAAAAACCACTTTTCGCACTTGTGTTAGTGTTGAAAAACCACTTTTCGCACTTGTGTTGGTGCAGGAATCCACTTTTGCACTTGTATTAGTGTGGAAAAAACACTTTTTGCACTTGTGATAGTGTTGAAAAACCACTTTTCGCACCTGTGTTAGTGTTGAAAAACCACTTTTCGCACTTGTGTTAGTTAGTGTGGAAAAAACACTTTTTGCACTTGTGATAGTGTTGAAAAACCACTTTTCGCACTTGTGTTAGTGTTGAAAAACCACTTTTTGCACTTGTGTTGGTGCAGGAAACCACTTTTGCACTTGTATTAGTGTGGAAAAACACTTTTTGCACTTGTGATAGTGTTGAAAAACCACTTTTCGCGCTTGTGTTAGTGTTGAAAAACAACTTTTCGCACTTGTGTTGGTGCAGGAAACCACTTTTGCACTTGTATTAGTGTGGAAAAAACACTTTTTGCACTTGTGATAGTGTTGAAAAACCACTTTTCGCACTTGTGTTAGTGTTGAAAAACCACTTTTCGCACTTGTGTTGGTGCAGGAAACCACTTTTGCACTTGTATTAGTGTGGAAAAACCACTTTTCGCACTTGTGTTAGTGTTGAAAAACCACTTTTTGCACTTGTGTTAGTGTTGAAAAACCACTTTTCGCACTTGTGTTGGTGCAGGAAACCACTTTTGCACTTGTATTAGTGTGGAAAAACCACTTTTCGCACTTGTGTTAGTGTTGAAAAACCACTTTTTGCACTTGTGTTAGTGTTGAAAAACCACTTTTCGCACTTGTGTTGGTGCAGGAAACCACTTTTGTACTTGTATTAGTGTTGAAAAACCACTTTTCGCACTTGTGTTAGTGTTGAAAAACCACTTTTCGCACTTGTGTTAGTGTTGAAAAACCGCTTTTTGCACTTGTGTTGGTGCAGGAAACCACTTTTGCACTTGTATTAGTGTGGAAAAACACTTTTTGCACTTGTGATAGTGTTGAAAAACCACTTTTCGCGCTTGTGTTAGTGTTGAAAAACAACTTTTCGCACTTGTGTTGGTGCAGGAAACCACTTTTGCACTTGTATTAGTGTGGAAAAACCACTTTTCGCACTTGTGTTAGTGTTGAAAAACCACTTTTCGCACTTGTGTTAGTGTTGAAAAACCACTTTTCGCACTTGTGTTGGTGCAGGAAACCACTTTTGCACTTGTATTAGTGTGGAAAAAACACTTTTTGCACTTGTGATAGTGTTGAAAAACCACTTTTCGCACTTGTGTTAGTGTTGAAAAACACTTTTCGCACTTGTGTTGGTGCAGGAAACCACTTTTGCACTTGTATTAGTGTGGAAAAACCACTTTTCGCACTTGTGTTAGTGTTGAAAAACCACTTTTTGCACTTGTGTTACTGTTGAAAAACCACTTTTCGCACTTGTGTTGGTGCAGGAAACCACTTTTGCACTTATATTAGTGTGGAAAAACCACTTTTCGCACTTGTGTTAGTGTTGAAAAACCACTTTTCGCACTTGTGTTAGTGTTGAAAAACCACTTTTCGCACTTGTGTTGGTGCAGGAAACCACTTTTGCACTTGTATTTGTGTGGAAAAAAACACTTTTTGCACTTGTGTTAGTGTTGAAAAACCACTTTTTGCACTTGTGTTGGGGGCAGGAAACCACTTTTGCACTTGTATTAGTGTGGAAAACCACTTTTCGCACTTGTGTTAGTGTTGAATAACCACTTTTCGCACTTGTGTTAGTGTTGAAAAACCACTTTTCGCACTTGTGTTAGTGTTGAAAAACCACTTTTCGCACTTGTGTTGGTGCAGGAAACCACTTTTGCACTTGTATTAGTGTGGAAAAACCACTTTTGGCACTTGTGTTAGTGTTGAAAAACCACTTTTGGCACTTGTGTTAGTGTTGAAAAACCACTTTTCGCACTTGTGTTGGTGCAGGAAACCACTTTTGCACTTGTATTAGTGTGGAAAAACCACTTTTCGCACTTGTGTTAGTGTTGAAAAACCACTTTTCGCACTTGTGTTAGTGTTGAAAAACCACTTTTCGCACTTGTGTTAGTGTTGAAAAACCACTTTTTGCACTTGTGTTGGTGCAGGAAACCACTTTGGCACTTGTATTAGTGTGGAAAAAACACTTTTTGCACTTGTGATAGTGTTGAAAAACCACTTTTCGCACCTGTGTTAGTGTTGAAAAACCACTTTTGGCACTTGTGTTAGTGTTGAAAAACCACTTTTGGCACTTGTGTTAGTGTTGAAAAACCACTTTTCGCACTTGTGTTAGTGTTGAAAAACCACTTTTCGCACTTGTGTTAGTGTTGAAAACCACTTTTCGCACTTGTGTTTGTGCAGGAAACCACTTTTGCACTTGTATTAGTGTGGAAAAACACTTTTTGCACTTGTGATAGTGTTGAAAAACCACTTTTCGCGCTTGTGTTAGTGTTGAAAAACAACTTTTCGCACTTGTGTTGGTGCAGGAAACCACTTTTGCACTTGTATTAGTGTGGAAAAACCACTTTTCGCACTTGTGTTAGTGTTGAAAAACCACTTTTCGCACTTGTGTTAGTGTTGAAAAACCACTTTTCGCACTTGTGTTGGTGCAGGAAACCACTTTTGCACTTGTATTAGTGTGGAAAAAACACTTTTTGCACTTGTGATAGTGTTGAAAAACCACTTTTCGCACTTGTGTTTGTGTTGAAAAACCACTTTTTGCACTTGTGTTGGTGCAGGAAACCACTTTTGCACTTGTATTAGTGTGGAAAAACACTTTTTGCACTTGTGATAATGTTGAAAAACCACTTTTCGCGCTTGTGTTAGTGTTGAAAAACACTTTTCGCACTTGTGTTGGTGCAGGAAACCACTTTTGCACTTGTATTAGTGTGGAAAAACCACTTTTCGCACTTGTGTTAGTGTTGAAAAACCACTTTTCGCACTTGTGTTAGTGTTGAAAAACCACTTTTCGCACTTGTGTTGGTGCAGGAAACCACTTTTGCACTTGTATTAGTGTGGAAAAAACACTTTTTGCACTTGTGATAGTGTTGAAAAACCACTTTTCGCACTTGTGTTAGTGTTGAAAAACACTTTTCGCACTTGTGTTGGTGCAGGAAACCACTTTTGCACTTGTATTTGTGTGGAAAAAAACACTTTTTGCACTTGTGATAGTGTTGAAAAACCACTTTTCGCACTTGTGTTAGTGTTGAAAAACCACTTTTTGCACTTGTGTTGGGGGCAGGAAACCACTTTTGCACTTGTATTAGTGTGGAAAACCACTTTTCGCACTTGTGTTAGTGTTGAATAACCACTTTTCGCACTTGTGTTAGTGTTGAAAAACCACTTTTCGCACTTGTGTTAGTGTTGAAAAACCACTTTTCGCACTTGTGTTGGTGCAGGAAACCACTTTTGCACTTGTATTAGTGTGGAAAAACCACTTTTCGCACTTGTGTTAGTGTTGAAAAACCACTTTTCGCACTTGTGTTAGTGTTGAAAAACCACTTTTCGCACTTGTGTTGGTGCAGGAAACCACTTTTGCACTTGTATTAGTGTGGAAAAACCACTTTTCGCACTTGTGTTAGTGTTGAAAAACCACTTTTCGCACTTGTGTTGGTGCAGGAAACCACTTTTGCACTTGTATTTGTGTGGAAAAAACACTTTTTGCACTTGTGATAGTGTTGAAAAACCACTTTTCGCACTTGTGTTAGTGTTGAAAAACCACTTTTCGCACTTGTGTTGGGGCAGGAAACCACTTTTGCACTTGTATTAGTGTGGAAAACCACTTTTCGCACTTGTGTTAGTGTTGAATAACCACTTTTCGCACTTGTGTTAGTGTTGAAAAACCACTTTTCGCACTTGTGTTAGTGTTGAAAAACCACTTTTCGCACTTGTGTTGGTGCAGGAAACCACTTTTGCACTTGTATTAGTGTGGAAAAACCACTTTTCGCACTTGTGTTAGTGTTGAAAAACCACTTTTCGCACTTGTGTTAGTGTTGAAAAACCACTTTTCGCACTTGTGTTGGTGCAGGAAACCACTTTTTCACTTGTATTAGTGTGGAAAAACCACTTTTCGCACTTGTGTTAGTGTTGAAAAACCACTTTTCGCACTTGTGTTAGTGTTGAAAAACCACTTTTCGCACTTGTGTTAGTGTTGAAAAACCACTTTTTGCACTTGTGTTGGTGCAGGAAACCACTTTGGCACTTGTATTAGTGTGGAAAAAACACTTTTTGCACTTGTGATAGTGTTGAAAAACCACTTTTCGCACCTGTGTTAGTGTTGAAAAACCACTTTTGGCACTTGTGTTAGTGTTGAAAAACCACTTTTCGCACTTGTGTTAGTGTTGAAAAACCACTTTTCGCACTTGTGTTAGTGTTGAAAAACCACTTTTCGCACTTGTGTTAGTGTTGAAAACCACTTTTCGCACTTGTGTTGGTGCAGGAAACCACTTTTGCACTTGTATTAGTGTGGAAAAAACACTTTTTGCACTTGTGATAGTGTTGAAAAACCTCTTTTCGCACTTGTGTTAGTGTTGAAAAACCACTTTTCGCACTTGTGTTGGTGCAGGAAACCACTTTTGCACTTGTATTAGTGTGGAAAAACCACTTTTCGCACTTGTGTTAGTGTTGAAAAACCACTTTTCGCACTTGTGTTAGTGTTGAAAAACCACTTTTCGCACTTGTGTTGGTGCAGGAAACCACTTTTGTACTTGTATTAGTGTGGAAAAACCACTTTTCGCACTTGTGTTAGTGTTGAAAAACCACTTTTCGCACATGTGTTAGTGTTGAAAAACCACTTTTCGCACATGTGTTGGTGCAGGAAACCACTTTTGCACTTGTATTCGTGTGGAAAAAACACTTTTTGCACTTGTGATAGTGTTGAAAAACCACTTTTTGCACTTGTGTTAGTGTTGAAAAACCACTTTTCGCACTTGTGTTGGTGCAGGAAACCACTTTTGCACTTGTATTAGTGTGGAAAAACCACTTTTCGCACTTGTGTTAGTGTTGAAAATCCACTTTTCGCACTTGTGTTGGTGCAGGAAACCACTTTTGCACTTGTATTAGTGTGGAAAAACCACTTTTCGCACTTGTGTTAGTGTTGAAAAACCACTTTTCGCACTTGTGTTAGTGTTGAAAAACCACTTTTCGCACTTGTGTTAGTGTTGAACAACCACTTTTCGCACTTGTGTTGGTGCAGGAAACCACTTTTGCACTTGTATTAGTGTGGAAAAAACACTTTTTGCACTTGTGATAGTGTTGAAAAACCACTTTTTGCACTTGTGTAGTGTTGAAAAACCACTTTTCGCACTTGTGTTGGTGCAGGAAACCACTGTTGCACTTGTATTAGTGTGGAAAAACCACTTTTCGCACTTGTGTTAGTGTTGAAAAACCACTTTTCGCACTTGTGTTAGTGTTGAAAAACCACTTTTCCCACTTGTGTTGGTGCAGGAAACCACTTTTGCACTTGTATTAGTGTGAAAAACCACTTTTCGCACTTGTGTTAGTGTTGAAAAACCACTTTTCGCACTTGTGTTACTGTTGAAAAACCACTTTTCGCACTTGTGTTAGTGTTGAAAACCACTTTTCGCACTTGTGTTGGTGCAGGAAACCACTTTTGCACTTGTATTAGTGTGGAAAAAACACTTTTTGCACTTGTGATAGTGTTGAAAAACCACTTTTCGCACTTGTGTTAGTGTTGAAAAACCACTTTTCGCACTTGTGTTGGTGCAGGAAACCACTTTTGCACTTGTATTAGTGTGGAAAAACCACTTTTCGCAGTTGTGTTAGTGTTGAAAAACCACTTTTCGCACTTGTGTTAGTGTTGAAAAACCACTTTTCGCACTTGTGTTGGTGCAGGAAACCACTTTTGTACTTGTATTAGTGTGGCAAAACCACTTTTCGCACTTGTGTTAGTGTTGAAAAACCACTTTTCGCACTTGTGTTAGTGTTGAAAAACCACTTTTCGCACATGTGTTGGTGCAGGAAACCACTTTTGCACCTGTATTAGTGTGGAAAAAACACTTTTTGCACTTGTGATAGTGTTGAAAAACCACTTTTCGCACTTGTGTTAGTGTTGAAAAACCACTTTTCGCACTTGTGTTGGTGCAGGAAACCACTTTTGCACTTGTATTAGTGTGGAAAAAACACTTTTTGCACTTGTGATAGTGTTGAAAAACCACTTTTCGCACTTGTGTTAGTGTTGAAAAACCACTTTTCGCACTTGTGTTGGTGCAGGAAACCACTTTTGCACTTGTATTAGTGTGGAAAAACCACTTTTCGCACTTGTGTTAGTGTTGAAAAACCACTTTTCGCACTTGTGTTGGGGGCAGGAAACCACTTTTGCACTTGTATTAGTGTGGAAAACCACTTTTCGCACTTGTGTTAGTGTTGAATAACCACTTTTCGCACTTGTGTTAGTGTTGAAAAACCACTTTTCGCACTTGTGTTAGTGTTGAAAAACCACTTTTCGCACTTGTGTTGGTGCAGGAAACCACTTTTGCACTTGTATTAGTGTGGAAAAACCACTTTTGGCACTTGTGTTAGTGTTGAAAAACCACTTTTGGCACTTGTGTTAGTGTTGAAAAACCACTTTTCGCACTTGTGTTGGTGCAGGAAACCACTTTTGCACTTGTATTAGTGTGGAAAAACCACTTTTCGCACTTGTGTTAGTGTTGAAAAACCACTTTTCGCACTTGTGTTAGTGTTGAAAAACCACTTTTCGCACTTGTGTTAGTGTTGAAAAACCACTTTTTGCACTTGTGTTGGTGCAGGAAACCACTTTGGCACTTGTATTAGTGTGGAAAAAACACTTTTTGCACTTGTGATAGTGTTGAAAAACCACTTTTCGCACCTGTGTTAGTGTTGAAAAACCACTTTTGGCACTTGTGTTAGTGTTGAAAAACCACTTTTGGCACTTGTGTTAGTGTTGAAAAACCACTTTTCGCACTTGTGTTAGTGTTGAAAAACCACTTTTCGCACTTGTGTTAGTGTTGAAAACCACTTTTCGCACTTGTGTTGGTGCAGGAAACCACTTTTGCACTTGTATTAGTGTGGAAAAACACTTTTTGCACTTGTGATAGTGTTGAAAAACCACTTTTCGCGCTTGTGTTAGTGTTGAAAAACAACTTTTCGCACTTGTGTTGGTGCAGGAAACCACTTTTGCACTTGTATTAGTGTGGAAAAACCACTTTTCGCACTTGTGTTAGTGTTGAAAAACCACTTTTCGCACTTGTGTTAGTGTTGAAAAACCACTTTTCGCACTTGTGTTGGTGCAGGAAACCACTTTTGCACTTGTATTAGTGTGGAAAAAACACTTTTTGCACTTGTGATAGTGTTGAAAAACCACTTTTCGCACTTGTGTTTGTGTTGAAAAACCACTTTTTGCACTTGTGTTGGTGCAGGAAACCACTTTTGCACTTGTATTAGTGTGGAAAAACACTTTTTGCACTTGTGATAATGTTGAAAAACCACTTTTCGCGCTTGTGTTAGTGTTGAAAAACACTTTTCGCACTTGTGTTGGTGCAGGAAACCACTTTTGCACTTGTATTAGTGTGGAAAAACCACTTTTCGCACTTGTGTTAGTGTTGAAAAACCACTTTTCGCACTTGTGTTAGTGTTGAAAAACCACTTTTCGCACTTGTGTTGGTGCAGGAAACCACTTTTGCACTTGTATTAGTGTGGAAAAAACACTTTTTGCACTTGTGATAGTGTTGAAAAACCACTTTTCGCACTTGTGTTAGTGTTGAAAAACACTTTTCGCACTTGTGTTGGTGCAGGAAACCACTTTTGCACTTGTATTTGTGTGGAAAAAAACACTTTTTGCACTTGTGATAGTGTTGAAAAACCACTTTTCGCACTTGTGTTAGTGTTGAAAAACCACTTTTTGCACTTGTGTTGGGGGCAGGAAACCACTTTTGCACTTGTATTAGTGTGGAAAACCACTTTTCGCACTTGTGTTAGTGTTGAATAACCACTTTTCGCACTTGTGTTAGTGTTGAAAAACCACTTTTCGCACTTGTGTTAGTGTTGAAAAACCACTTTTCGCACTTGTGTTGGTGCAGGAAACCACTTTTGCACTTGTATTAGTGTGGAAAAACCACTTTTCGCACTTGTGTTAGTGTTGAAAAACCACTTTTCGCACTTGTGTTAGTGTTGAAAAACCACTTTTCGCACTTGTGTTGGTGCAGGAAACCACTTTTGCACTTGTATTAGTGTGGAAAAACCACTTTTCGCACTTGTGTTAGTGTTGAAAAACCACTTTTCGCACTTGTGTTGGTGCAGGAAACCACTTTTGCACTTGTATTTGTGTGGAAAAAACACTTTTTGCACTTGTGATAGTGTTGAAAAACCACTTTTCGCACTTGTGTTAGTGTTGAAAAACCACTTTTCGCACTTGTGTTGGGGCAGGAAACCACTTTTGCACTTGTATTAGTGTGGAAAACCACTTTTCGCACTTGTGTTAGTGTTGAATAACCACTTTTCGCACTTGTGTTAGTGTTGAAAAACCACTTTTCGCACTTGTGTTAGTGTTGAAAAACCACTTTTCGCACTTGTGTTGGTGCAGGAAACCACTTTTGCACTTGTATTAGTGTGGAAAAACCACTTTTCGCACTTGTGTTAGTGTTGAAAAACCACTTTTCGCACTTGTGTTAGTGTTGAAAAACCACTTTTCGCACTTGTGTTGGTGCAGGAAACCACTTTTTCACTTGTATTAGTGTGGAAAAACCACTTTTCGCACTTGTGTTAGTGTTGAAAAACCACTTTTCGCACTTGTGTTAGTGTTGAAAAACCACTTTTCGCACTTGTGTTAGTGTTGAAAAACCACTTTTTGCACTTGTGTTGGTGCAGGAAACCACTTTGGCACTTGTATTAGTGTGGAAAAAACACTTTTTGCACTTGTGATAGTGTTGAAAAACCACTTTTCGCACCTGTGTTAGTGTTGAAAAACCACTTTTGGCACTTGTGTTAGTGTTGAAAAACCACTTTTCGCACTTGTGTTAGTGTTGAAAAACCACTTTTCGCACTTGTGTTAGTGTTGAAAAACCACTTTTCGCACTTGTGTTAGTGTTGAAAACCACTTTTCGCACTTGTGTTGGTGCAGGAAACCACTTTTGCACTTGTATTAGTGTGGAAAAAACACTTTTTGCACTTGTGATAGTGTTGAAAAACCTCTTTTCGCACTTGTGTTAGTGTTGAAAAACCACTTTTCGCACTTGTGTTGGTGCAGGAAACCACTTTTGCACTTGTATTAGTGTGGAAAAACCACTTTTCGCACTTGTGTTAGTGTTGAAAAACCACTTTTCGCACTTGTGTTAGTGTTGAAAAACCACTTTTCGCACTTGTGTTGGTGCAGGAAACCACTTTTGTACTTGTATTAGTGTGGAAAAACCACTTTTCGCACTTGTGTTAGTGTTGAAAAACCACTTTTCGCACATGTGTTAGTGTTGAAAAACCACTTTTCGCACATGTGTTGGTGCAGGAAACCACTTTTGCACTTGTATTCGTGTGGAAAAAACACTTTTTGCACTTGTGATAGTGTTGAAAAATCCACTTTTTGCACTTGTGTTAGTGTTGAAAAACCACTTTTCGCACTTGTGTTGGTGCAGGAAACCACTTTTGCACTTGTATTAGTGTGGAAAAACCACTTTTCGCACTTGTGTTAGTGTTGAAAATCCACTTTTCGCACTTGTGTTGGTGCAGGAAACCACTTTTGCACTTGTATTAGTGTGGAAAAACCACTTTTCGCACTTGTGTTAGTGTTGAAAAACCACTTTTCGCACTTGTGTTAGTGTTGAAAAACCACTTTTCGCACTTGTGTTAGTGTTGAACAACCACTTTTCGCACTTGTGTTGGTGCAGGAAACCACTTTTGCCCTTGTATTAGTGTGGAAAAAACACTTTTTGCACTTGTGATAGTGTTGAAAAACCACTTTTTGCACTTGTGTAGTGTTGAAAAACCACTTTTCGCACTTGTGTTGGTGCAGGAAACCACTGTTGCACTTGTATTAGTGTGGAAAAACCACTTTTCGCACTTGTGTTAGTGTTGAAAAACCACTTTTCGCACTTGTGTTAGTGTTGAAAAACCACTTTTCCCACTTGTGTTGGTGCAGGAAACCACTTTTGCACTTGTATTAGTGTGAAAAACCACTTTTCGCACTTGTGTTAGTGTTGAAAAACCACTTTTCGCACTTGTGTTACTGTTGAAAAACCACTTTTCGCACTTGTGTTAGTGTTGAAAACCACTTTTCGCACTTGTGTTGGTGCAGGAAACCACTTTTGCACTTGTATTAGTGTGGAAAAAACACTTTTTGCACTTGTGATAGTGTTGAAAAACCACTTTTCGCACTTGTGTTAGTGTTGAAAAACCACTTTTCGCACTTGTGTTGGTGCAGGAAACCACTTTTGCACTTGTATTAGTGTGGAAAAACCACTTTTCGCAGTTGTGTTAGTGTTGAAAAACCACTTTTCGCACTTGTGTTAGTGTTGAAAAACCACTTTTCGCACTTGTGTTGGTGCAGGAAACCACTTTTGTACTTGTATTAGTGTGGCAAAACCACTTTTCGCACTTGTGTTAGTGTTGAAAAACCACTTTTCGCACTTGTGTTAGTGTTGAAAAACCACTTTTCGCACATGTGTTGGTGCAGGAAACCACTTTTGCACCTGTATTAGTGTGGAAAAAACACTTTTTGCACTTGTGATAGTGTTGAAAAACCACTTTTCGCACTTGTGTTAGTGTTGAAAAACCACTTTTCGCACTTGTGTTGGTGCAGGAAACCACTTTTGCACTTGTATTAGTGTGGAAAAAACACTTTTTGCACTTGTGATAGTGTTGAAAAACCACTTTTCGCACTTGTGTTAGTGTTGAAAAACCACTTTTCGCACTTGTGTTGGTGCAGGAAACCACTTTTGCACTTGTATTAGTGTGGAAAAACCACTTTTCGCACTTGTGTTAGTGTTGAAAAACCACTTTTCGCACTTGTGTTGGTGCAGGAAACCACTTTTGCACTTGTATTAGTGTGGAAAAACCACTTTTCGCACTTGTGTTAGTGTTGAAAAACCACTTTTCGCACTTGTGTTAGTGTTGAAAAACCATTTTCCGCACTTGTGTTAGTGTTGAAAAACCACTTTTCGCACTTGTGTTGGTGCAGGAAACCACTTTTGTACTTGTATTAGTGTGAAAAAAACACTTTTTGCACTTGTGATAGTGTTGAAAAACCACTTTTCGCACTTGTGTTAGTTAGTGTGGAAAAAACACTTTTTGCACTTGTGATAGTGTTGAAAAACCACTTTTCGCACTTGTGTTAGTGTTGAAAAACCACTTTTCGCACTTGTGTTGGTGCAGGAAACCACTTTTGCACTTGTATTAGTGTGGAAAACCACTTTTCGCACTTCTGTTAGTGTTGAAAAACCACTTTTCGCACTTGTGTTAATGTTGAAAAACCACTTTTCGCACTTGTGTTAGTGTTGAAAATCCACTTTTCGCACTTGTGTTGGTGCAGGAAACCACTTTTGCACTTGTATTAGTGTGGAAAAAACACTTTTTGCACTTGTGATAGTGTTGAAAAACCACTTTTCGCACTTGTGTTAGTGTTGAAAAACCACTTTTCGCACTTGTGTTGGTGCAGGAAACCACTTTTGCACTTGTATTAGTGTGGAAAAACCACGTTTCGCACTTGTGTTAGTGTTGAAAAACCACTTTTCGCACTTGTGTTAGTGTTGAAAAACCACTTTTCGCACTTGTGTTGGTGCAGGAAACCACTTTTGCATTTGTATTAGTGTGGAAAACCACTTTTCGCACTTGTGTTAGTGTTGAAAAACCACTTTTCGCACTTGTGTTAGTGTTGAAAAACCACTTTTTGCACTTGTGTTGGTGCAGGAAACCACTTTTGCACTTGTATTAGTGTGGAAAAACCACTTTTCGCACTTGTGTTAGTGTTGAAAAACCACTTTTCGCACTTGTGTTAGTGTTGAAAAACCACTTTTCGCACTTGTGTTTGTGTTGAAAAACCACTTTTCGCACTTGTGTTGGTGCAGGAAACCACTTTTGCACTTGTATTAGTGTGGAAAAAACACTTTTTGCACTTGTGATAGTGTTGAAAAACAACTTTTCGCACTTGTGTTAGTGTTGAAAAACCACTTTTCGCACTTGTGTTGGTGCAGGAAACCACTTTTGCACTTGTATTAGTGTGGAAAAACCACTTTTCGCACTTGTGTTAGTGTTGAAAAACCACTTTTCGCACTTGTGTTAGTGTAGAAAAACCACTTTTCGCACTTGTGTTGGTGCAGGAAACCACTTTTGCACTTGTATTAGTGTGGAAAAACCACTTTTCGCACTTGTGTTAGTGTTGAAAAACCACTTTTCGCACTTGTGTTAGTGTTGAAAAACCACTTTTCGCACTTGTGTTGGTGCAGGAAACCACTTTTGCACTTGTATTAGTGTGGAAAAACCACTTTTCGCACTTGTGTTAGTGTTGAAAAACCACTTTTTGCACTTGTGTTAGTGTTGAAAAACCACTTTTCGCACTTGTGTTAGTGTTGAAAAACCACTTTTTGCACTTGTGTTGGTGCAGGATACCACTTTGGCACTTGTATTAGTGTGGAAAAAACACTTTTTGCACTTGTGATAGTGTTGAAAAACCACTTTTCGCACCTGTGTTAGTGTTGAAAAACCACTTTTCGCACTTGTGTTAGTGTTGAAAAACCACTTTTTGCACTTGTGTTTGTGCAGGAAACCACTTTTTCACTTGTATTAGTGTGGAAAAACCACTTTTCGCACTTGTGTTAGTGTTGAAAAACCACTTTTCGCACTTGTGTTAGTGTTGAAAAACCACTTTTCGCATTTGTGTTAGTGTTGAAAAACCACTTTTCGCACTTGTGTTGGTGCAGGAAACCACTTTTGCACTTGTATTTGTGTGGAAAAAACACTTTTTGCACTTGTGATAGTGTTGAAAAACCACTTTTCGCACTTGTGTTAGTGTTGAAAAACCACTTTTCGCACTTGTGTTGGTGCAGGAAACCACTGTTGCACTTGTATTAGTGTGGAAAAACCACTTTTCGCACTTGTGTTAGTGTTGAAAAACCACTTTTCGCACTTGTGTTAGTGTTGAAAAACCACTTTTCCCACTTGTGTTGGTGCAGGAAACCACTTTTGCACTTGTATTAGTGTGGAAAAACCACTTTTCGCACTTGTGTTAGTGTTGAAAAACCACTTTTCGCACTTGTGTTAGTGTTGAAAAACCACTTTTCGCACTTGTGTTAGTGTTGAAAACCACTTTTCGCACTTGTGTTGGTGCAGGAAACCACTTTTGCACTTGTATTAGTGTGGAAAAAACACTTTTTGCACTTGTGATAGTGTTGAAAAACCTCTTTTCGCACTTGTGTTAGTGTTGAAAAACCACTTTTCGCACTTGTGTTGGTGCAGGAAACCACTTTTGCACTTGTATTAGTGTTGAAAAACCACTTTTCGCACTTGTGTTGGTGCAGGAAACCACTTTTGCACTTGTATTAGTGTGGAAAAAACACTTTTTGCACTTGTGATAGTGTTGAAAAACAACTTTTCGCACTTGTGTTAGTGTTGAAAAACCACTTTTCGCACTTGTGTTGGTGCAGGAAACCACTTTTGCACTTGTATTAGTGTGGAAAAACCACTTTTCGCACTTGTGTTAGTGTTGAAAAACCACTTTTCGCACTTGTGTTAGTGTAGAAAAACCACTTTTCGCACTTGTGTTGGTGCAGGAAACCACTTTTGCACTTGTATTAGTGTGGAAAAACCACTTTTCGCACTTGTGTTAGTGTTGAAAAACCACTTTTCGCACTTGTGTTAGTGTTGAAAAACCACTTTTCGCACTTGTGTTGGTGCAGGAAACCACTTTTGCACTTGTATTAGTGTGGAAAAACCACTTTTCGCACTTGTGTTAGTGTTGAAAAACCACTTTTTGCACTTGTGT
The DNA here is from genome assembly GCF_964187855.1 of Myxine glutinosa. Lineage (NCBI taxonomy): Eukaryota > Metazoa > Chordata > Myxini > Myxiniformes > Myxinidae > Myxine > Myxine glutinosa. Next base: position 43,175 of record NW_027619124.1, read on the forward strand.
TAGTGTTGAAAAACCACTTTTCGCACTTGTGTTAGTGTTGAAAAACCACTTTTTGCACTTGTGTTGGTGCAGGATACCACTTTGGCACTTGTATTAGTGTGGAAAAAACACTTTTTGCACTTGTGATAGTGTTGAAAAACCACTTTTCGCACCTGTGTTAGTGTTGAAAAACCACTTTTCGCACTTGTGTTAGTGTTGAAAAACCACTTTTTGCACTTGTGTTTGTGCAGGAAACCACTTTTTCACTTGTATTAGTGTGGAAAAACCACTTTTCGCACTTGTGTTAGTGTTGAAAAACCACTTTTCGCACTTGTGTTAGTGTTGAAAAACCACTTTTCGCACTTGTGTTAGTGTTGAAAAACCACTTTTCGCACTTGTGTTGGTGCAGGAAACCACTTTTGCACTTGTATTTGTGTGGAAAAAACACTTTTTGCACTTGTGATAGTGTTGAAAAACCACTTTTCGCACTTGTGTTAGTGTTGAAAAACCACTTTTCGCACTTGTGTTGGTGCAGGAAACCACTGTTGCACTTGTATTAGTGTGGAAAAACCACTTTTCGCACTTGTGTTAGTGTTGAAAAACCACTTTTCGCACTTGTGTTAGTGTTGAAAAACCACTTTTCCCACTTGTGTTGGTGCAGGAAACCACTTTTGCACTTGTATTAGTGTGGAAAAACCACTTTTCGCACTTGTGTTAGTGTTGAAAAACCACTTTTCGCACTTGTGTTAGTGTTGAAAAACCACTTTTCGCACTTGTGTTAGTGTTGAAAACCACTTTTCGCACTTGTGTTGGTGCAGGAAACCACTTTTGCACTTGTATTAGTGTGGAAAAAACACTTTTTGCACTTGTGATAGTGTTGAAAAACCTCTTTTCGCACTTGTGTTAGTGTTGAAAAACCACTTTTCGCACTTGTGTTGGTGCAGGAAACCACTTTTGCACTTGTATTAGTGTGGAAAAACCACTTTTCGCACTTGTGTTAGTGTTGAAAAACCACTTTTCGCACTTGTGTTGGTGCAGGAAACCACTTTTGTACTTGTATTAGTGTGGAAAAACCACTTTTCCGACTTGTGTTAGTGTTGAAAAACCACTTTTCGCACTTGTGTTAGTGTTGAAAAACCACTTTTCGCACATGTGTTGGTGCAGGAAACCACTTTTGCACTTGTATTCGTGTGGAAAAAACACTTTTTGCACTTGTGATAGTGTTGAAAAACCACTTTTCGCACTTGTGTTAGTGTTGAAAAACCACTTTTCGCACTTGTGTTGGTGCAGGAAACCACTTTTGCACTTGTGTTAGTGTTGAAAAACCACTTTTCGCACTTGTGTTAGTGTTGAAAAACCACTTTTCGCACTTGTGTTAGTGTTGAAAAACCACTTTTTGCACTTGTGTTGGTGCAGGAAACCACTTTTGCACTTGTATTAGTGTGGAAAAACACTTTTTGCACTTGTGATAGTGTTGAAAAACCACTTTTCACGCTTGTGTTGGTGTTGAAAAACCACTTTTCGCACTTGTGTTGGTGCAGGAAACCACTTTTGCACTTGTGTTAGTGTTGAAAAACCACTTTTCGCACTTATGTTAATGTTGAAAAACCACTTTTCGCACTTGTGTTGGTGCAGGAAACCACTTTTGCACTTGTATTAGTGTGGAAAAAACACTTTTTGCACTTGTGATAGTGTTTAAAAACCACTTTTCGCACTTGTGTTAGTGTTGAAAAACCACTTTTCGCACTTGTGTTGGTGCAGGAAACCACTTTTGCACTTGTATTAGTGTGGAAAAAACACTTTTTGCACTTGTGATAGTGTTGAAAAACCACTTTTCGCACATGTGTTAGTGTTGAAAAACCACTTTTCGCACTTGTGTTGGTGCAGGAAACCACTTTTGCACTTGTATTAGTGTGGAAAAACCACTTTTCGCACTTGTGTTAGTGTTGAAAATCCACTTTTCGCACTTGTGTTGGTGCAGGAAACCACTTTTGCACTTGTATTAGTGTGGAAAAACCACTTTTCGCACTTGTGTTAGTGTTGAAAAACCACTTTTCGCACTTGTGTTAGTGTTGAAAAACCACTTTTCGCACTTGTGTTAGTGTTGAAAAACCACTTTTCGCACTTGTATTGGTGCAGGAAACCACTTTTGCACTTGTATTAGTGTGGAAAAAACCCTTTTTGCACTTGTGATAGTGTTGAAAAACCACTTTTCGCACTTGTGTTAGTGTTGAAAAACCACTTTTCGCACTTGTGTTGGTGCAGGAAACCACTTTTGCACTTGTATTAGTGTGGAAAAACCACTTTTCGCACTTGTGTTAGTGTTGAAAAACCACTTTTCGCACTTGTGTTAATGTTGAAAAACCACTTTTTGCACTTGTGTTGGTGCAGGAAACCACTTTTGCACTTGTATTAGTGTGGAAAAAACACTTTTTGCACTTGTGATAGTGTTGAAAAACCACTTTTCGCACTTGTGTTAGTGTTGAAAAACCACTTTTCGCACTTGTGTTGGTGCAGGAAACCACTTTTGCACTTGTATTAGTGTGGAAAAAACACTTTTTGCACTTGTGATAGTGTTGAAAAACCACTTTCGCACTTGTGTTAGTGTTGAAAAACCACTTTTCGCACTTGTGTTGGTCTAGGAAACCACTTTTGCACTTGTATTAGTGTGGAAAAACCACTTTTCGCACTTGTGTTAGTGTTGAAAATCCACTTTTCGCACTTGTGTTGGTGCAGGAAACCACTTTTGCACTTGTATTAGTGTGGAAAAACCACTTTTCGCACTTGTGTTAGTGTTGAAAAACCACTTTTCGCCCTTGTGTTAGTGTTGAAAAACCACTTTTCGCACTTGTGTTAGTGTTGAAAAACCACTTTTCGCACTTGTATTGGTGCAGGAAACCACTTTTGCACTTGTATTAGTGTGGAAAAAACCCTTTTTGCACTTGTGATAGTGTTGAAAAACCACTTTTCGCACTTGTGTTAGTGTTGAAAAACCACTTTTCGCACTTGTGTTGGTGCAGGAAACCACTTTTGCACTTGTATTAGTGTGGAAAAACCACTTTTCGCACTTGTGTTAGTGTTGAAAAACCACTTTTCGCACTTGTGTTAGTGTTGAAAAACCACTTTTCGCACTTGTGTTAGTGTTGAAAACCACTTTTCGCACTTGTGTTGGTGCAGGAAACCACTTTTGCACTTGTATTAGTGTGGAAAAACCACTTTTCGCACTTGTGTTAGTGTTGAAAAACCACTTTTCGCACTTGTGTTAGTGTTGAAAAACCACTTTTCGCACTTGTGTTAGTGTTGAAAAACCACTTTTTGCACTTGTGTTGGTGCAGGAAACCACTTTTGCACTTGTATTAGTGTGGAAAAAACACTTTTTGCACTTGTGATAGTGTTGAAAAACCACTTTTCGCACTTGTGTTAGTGTTGAAAAACCACTTTTCGCACTTGTGTTGGTGCAGGAAACCACTGTTGCACTTGTATTAGTGTGGAAAAACCACTTTTCGCACTTGTGTTAGTGTTGAAAAACCACTTTTCGCACTTGTGTTAGTGTTGAAAAACCACTTTTCCCACTTGTGTTGGTGCAGGAAACCACTTTTGCACTTGTATTAGTGTGGAAAAACCACTTTTCGCACTTGTGTTAGTGTTGAAAAACCACTTTTCGCACTTGTGTTAGTGTTGAAAAACCACTTTTCGCACTTGTGTTAGTGTTGAAAAACCACTTTTTGCACTTGTGTTGGTGCAGGAAACCACTTTTGCACTTGTATTAGTGTGGAAAAACCACTTTTCGCACTTGTGTTAGTGTTGAAAAACCACTTTTTGCACTCGTGTTAGTGTTGAAAAACCACTTTTCGCACTTGTGTTGGTGCAGGAAACCACTTTTGCACTTGTATTAGTGTGGAAAAAACACTTTTTGCACTTGTGATAGTGTTGAAAAACCACTTTTTGCACTTGTGTTAGTGTTGAAAAACCACTTTTCGCACTTGTGTTGGTGCAGGAAACCACTTTTGCACTTGTATTAGTGTGGAAAAACCACTTTTCGCACTTGTGTTAGTGTTGAAAAACCACTTTTCGCACTTGTGTTAGTGTTGAAAAACCACTTTTCGCACTTGTGTTAGTGTTGAAAAACCACTTTTTGCACTTGTGTTGGTGCAGGAAACCACTTTTGCACTTGTATTAGTGTGGAAAAAACACTTTTTGCACTTGTGATAGTGTTGAAAAACCACTTTTCGCACTTGTGTTAGTGTTGAAAAACCACTTTTCGCACTTGTGTTGGTGCAGGAAACCACTGTTGCACTTGTATTAGTGTGGAAAAACCACTTTTCGCACTTGTGTTAGTGTTGAAAAACCACTTTTCGCACTTGTGTTAGTGTTGAAAAACCACTTTTCCCACTTGTGTTGGTGCAGGAAACCACTTTTGCACTTGTATTAGTGTGGAAAAACCACTTTTCGCACTTGTGTTAGTGTTGAAAAACCACTTTTCGCACTTGTGTTAGTGTTGAAAAACCACTTTTCGCACTTGTGTTAGTGTTGAAAACCACTTTTCGCACTTGTGTTGGTGCAGGAAACCACTTTTGCACTTGTATTAGTGTGGAAAAAACACTTTTTGCACTTGTGATAGTGTTGAAAAACCTCTTTTCGCACTTGTGTTAGTGTTGAAAAACCACTTTTCGCACTTGTGTTGGTGCAGGAAACCACTTTTGCACTTGTATTAGTGTGGAAAAACCACTTTTCGCACCTGTGTTAGTGTTGAAAAACCACTTTTCGCACTTGTGTTGGTGCAGGAAACCACTTTTGCACTTGTATTAGTGTGGAAAAACCACTTTTCGCACTTGTGTTAGTGTTGAAAAACCACTTTTCGCACTTGTGTTAGTGTAGAAAAACCACTTTTCGCACTTGTGTTGGTGCAGGAAACCACTTTTGCACTTGTATTAGTGTGGAAAAACCACTTTTCGCACTTGTGTTAGTGTTGAAAAACCACTTTTCGCACTTGTGTTAGTGTTGAAAAACCACTTTTCGCACTTGTGTTGGTGCAGGAAACCACTTTTGCACTTGTATTAGTGTGGAAAAACCACTTTTCGCACTTGTGTTAGTGTTGAAAAACCACTTTTTGCACTTGTGTTAGTGTTGAAAAACCACTTTTCGCACTTGTGTTAGTGTTGAAAAACCACTTTTTGCACTTGTGTTGGTGCAGGAAACCACTTTGGCACTTGTATTAGTGTGGAAAAAACACTTTTTGCACTTGTGATAGTGTTGAAAAACCACTTTTCGCACTTGTGTTGGTGCAGGAAACCACTGTTGCACTTGTATTAGTGTGGAAAAACCACTTTTCGCACTTGTGTTAGTGTTGAAAAACCACTTTTCGCACTTGTGTTAGTGTGGAAAAACCACTTTTCGCACTTGTGTTGGTGCAGGAAACCACTTTTGCACTTGTATTAGTGTGGAAAAACCACTTTTTGCACTTGTGTTAGTGTTGAAAAACCACTTTTCGCACTTGTGTTAGTGTTGAAAAACCACTTTTCGCACTTGTGTTGGTGCAGGAAACCACTTTTGTACTTGTATTAGTGTGGAAAAACCACTTTTCGCACTTGTGTTAGTGTTGAAAAACCACTTTTCGCACATGTGTTAGTGTTGAAAAACCACTTTTCGCACATGTGTTGGTGCAGGAAACCACTTTTGCACTTGTATTCGTGTGGAAAAAACACTTTTTGCACTTGTGATAGTGTTGAAAAACCACTTTTCGCACTTGTGTTAGTGTTGAAAAACCACTTTTCGCACTTGTGTTGGTGCAGGAAACCACTTTTGCACTTGTATTAGTGTGGAAAAACCACTTTTCGCACTTGTGTTAGTGTTGAAAATCCACTTTTCGCACTTGTGTTGGTGCAGGAAACCACTTTTGCACTTGTATTAGTGTGGAAAAACCACTTTTCGCACTTGTGTTAGTGTTGAAAAACCACTTTTCGCACTTGTGTTAGTGTTGAAAAACCACTTTTCGCACTTGTGTTAGTGTTGAACAACCACTTTTCGCACTTGTGTTGGTGCAGGAAACCACTTTTGCACTTGTATTAGTGTGGAAAAAACACTTTTTGCACTTGTGATAGTGTTGAAAAACCACTTTTTGCACTTGTGTAGTGTTGAAAAACCACTTTTCGCACTTGTGTTGGTGCAGGAAACCACTGTTGCACTTGTATTAGTGTGGAAAAACCACTTTTCGCACTTGTGTTAGTGTTGAAAACCACTTTTCGCACTTGTGTTAGTGTTGAAAAACCACTTTTCCCACTTGTGTTGGTGCAGGAAACCACTTTTGCACTTGTATTAGTGTGAAAAACCACTTTTCGCACTTGTGTTAGTGTTGAAATACCACTTTTCGCACTTGTGTTACTGTTGAAAAACCACTTTTCGCACTTGTGTTAGTGTTGAAAACCACTTTTCGCACTTGTGTTGGTGCAGGAAACCACTTTTGCACTTGTATTAGTGTGGAAAAAACACTTTTTGCACTTGTGATAGTGTTGAAAAACCACTTTTCGCACTTGTGTTAGTGTTGAAAAACCACTTTTCGCACTTGTGTTGGTGCAGGAAACCACTTTTGCACTTGTATTAGTGTGGAAAAACCACTTTTCGCACTTGTGTTAGTGTTGAAAAACCACTTTTCGCACTTGTGTTGGTGCAGGAAACCACTTTTGCACTTGTATTAGTGTGGAAAAAACACTTTTTGCACTTGTGATAGTGTTGAAAAACGACTTTTCGCACTTGTGTTAGTGTTGAAAAACCACTTTTCGCACTTGTGTTGGTGCAGGAAACCACTTTTGCACTTGTATTAGTGTGGAAAAACCACTTTTCGCACTTGTGTTAGTGTTGAAAAACCACTTTTCGCACTTGTGTTAGTGTTGAAAAACCACTTTTCGCACTTGTGTTAGTGTTGAAAAACCACTTTTCGCACTTGTGTTGGTGCAGGAAACCACTTTTGCACTTGTATTAGTGTGGAAAAACCACTTTTCGCACTTGTGTTAGTGTTGAAAAACCACTTTTCGCACTTGTGTTAGTGTTGAAAAACCACTTTTCGCACTTGTGTTGGTGCAGGAAACCACTTTTGCACTTGTATTAGTGTGGAAAAACCACTTTTCGCACTTGTGTTAGTGTTGAAAAACCACTTTTCGCACTTGTGTTAGTGTTGAAAAACCACTTTTCGCACTTGTGTTAGTGTTGAAAAACCACTTTTCGCACTTGTGTTGGTGCAGGAAACCACTTTTGCACTTGTATTAGTGTGGAAAAAACACTTTTTGCACTTGTGATAGTGTTGAAAAACCACTTTTCGCACCTGTGTTAGTGTTGAAAAACCACTTTTCGCACTTGTGTTAGTTAGTGTGGAAAAAACACTTTTTGCACTTGTGATAGTGTTGAAAAACCACTTTCCGCACTTGTGTTAGTGTTGAAAAACCACTTTTTGCACTTGTGTTGGTGCAGGAAACCACTTTTGCACTTGTATTAGTGTGGAAAAACACTTTTTGCACTTGTGATAGTGTTGAAAAACCACTTTTCGCGCTTGTGTTAGTGTTGAAAAACAACTTTTCGCACTTGTGTTGGTGCAGGAAACCACTTTTGCACTTGTATTAGTGTGGAAAAAACACTTTTTGCACTTGTGATAGTGTTGAAAAACCACTTTTCGCACTTGTGTTAGTGTTGAAAAACCACTTTTCGCACTTGTGTTGGTGCAGGAAACCACTTTTGCACTTGTATTAGTGTGGAAAAACCACTTTTCGCACTTGTGTTAGTGTTGAAAAACCACTTTTTGCACTTGTGTTAGTGTTGAAAAACCACTTTTCGCACTTGTGTTGGTGCAGGAAACCACTTTTGTACTTGTATTAGTGTGGAAAAACCACTTTTCGCACTTGTGTTAGTGTTGAAAAACCACTTTTTGCACTTGTGTTAGTGTTAAAAAACCACTTTTCGCACATGTGTTGGTGCAGGAAACCACTTTTGCACTTGTATTAGTGTGGAAAAAACACTTTTTGCACTTGTGATAGTGTTGAAAAACCACTTTTCGCACTTGTGTTAGTGTTGAAAAACCACTTTTCGCACTTGTGTTGGTGCAGGAAACCACTTTTGCACTTGTGTTAGTGTTGAAAAACCACTTTTCGCACTTGTGTTAGTGTTGAAAAACCACTTTTCGCACTTGTGTTAGTGTTGAAAAACCGCTTTTTGCACTTGTGTTGGTGCAGGAAACCACTTTTGTACTTGTATTAGTGTGGAAAAACCACTTTTCGCACTTGTGTTAGTGTTGAAAAACCCCTTTTCGCACTTGTGTTAGTGTTGAAAAACCACTTTTCGCACTTGTGTTGGTGCAGGAAACCACTTTTGCACTTGTATTAGTGTGGAAAAACCACTTTTCGCACTTGTGTTAGTGTTGAAAAACCACTTTTCGCACTTGTGTTAGTGTTGAAAAACCACTTTTCGCACTTGTGTTGGTGCAGGAAACCACTTTTGTACTTGTATTAGTGTGGAAAAACCACTTTTCGCACTTGTGTTAGTGTTGAAAAACCACTTTTCGCACATGTGTTAGTGTTGAAAAACCACTTTTCGCACATGTGTTGGTGCAGGAAACCACTTTTGCACTTGTATTCGTGTGGAAAAAACACTTTTTGCACTTGTGATAGTGTTGAAAAACCACTTTTCGCATTTGTGTTAGTGTTGAAAAACCACTTTTCGCACTTGTGTTGGTGCAGGAAACCACTTTTGCACTTGTATTAGTGTGGAAAAACCACTTTTCGCACTTGTGTTAGTGTTGAAAATCCACTTTTCGCACTTGTGTTGGTGCAGGAAACCACTTTTGCACTTGTATTAGTGTGGAAAAACCACTTTTCGCACTTGTGTTAGTGTTGAAAAACCACTTTTCGCACTTGTGTTAGTGTTGAAAAACCACTTTTCGCACTTGTGTTAGT
>NW_027619125.1:0-52079 GCF_964187855.1 Myxine glutinosa
ACAAGTGCGAAAAGTGGTTTTTCAACACTATCACAAGTGCAAAAAGTGTTTTTTCCACACTAATACAAGTGCAAAAGTGGTTTCCTGCACCAACACAAGTGCGAAAAGTGGTTTTTCAACACTAACACAAGTGCGAAAAGTGGTTTTTCAACACTAACACAAGTGCAAAAAGTGTTTTTTTCCACACTAATACAAGTGCAAAAGTGGATTCCTGCACCAACACAAGTGCGAAAAGTGGTTTTTCAACACTAACACAAGTGCGAAAAGTGGTTTTTCAACACTAACACAAGTGCAAAAAGTGTTTTTTTCCACACTAATACAAGTGCAAAAGTGGTTTCCTGCACCAACACAAGTGCGAAAAGTGGTTTTTCAACACTAACACAGAAAAGTGGTTTTTCAACACTAAAACAAGTGCGAAAAGTGGTTTTTCAACGCTATCACAAGTGCATAAAAGTGTTTTTTCAACACTAATACAAGTGCAAAAGTGTTTCTGCACCAACACAAGTGCGAAAAGTGGTTTCTTTCCACACTAATACAAGTGCAAAAGTGGTTTCCTGCACCAACACAAGTGCGAAAAGTGGTTTTTCAACACTGATCACAAGTGCAAAAAGTGTTTTTTCCACACTAATACAAGTGCAAAAGTGGTTTCCTGCACAACACAAGTGCGAAAAGTGGTTTTTCAACACTAACACAAGTGCGAAAAGTGGTTTTTCAACACTAACACAAGTGCAAAAAGTGTTTTTTCCACACTAATACAAGTGCAAAAGTGGTTTCCTGCACCAACACAAGTGCGAAAAGTGGTTTTTCAACACTAACACAAGTGCGAAAAGTGGTTTTTCAACACTAACACAAGTGCAAAAAGTGTTTTTTCCACACTAATACAAGTGCAAAAGTGGTTTCCTGCACCAACACAAGTGCGAAAAGTGGTTTTTCAACACTAACACAAGTGCGAAAAGTGGTTTTTCAACACTAACACAAGTGCGAAAAGTGTTTTTTCCACACTAATACAAGTGCAAAAGTGGTTTACTGCACCAACACAAGTGCGAAAAGTGGTTTTTCAACACTAACACAAGTGCGAAAAGTGGTTTTTCAACACTAACACAAGTGCAAAAGTGGTTTTTCCACACTAATACAAGTGCAAAAGTGGTTTCCTGCACCAACACAAGTGCGAAAAGTGGTTTTTCAACACTAACACAAGTGCGAAAAGTGGTTTTTCAACACTAACACAAGTGCAAAAAGTGGTTTTTTCCACACTAATACAAGTGCAAAAGTGGTTTCCTGCAGCAACACAAGTGCGAAAAGTGGTTTTTCAACACTATCACAAGTGCAAAAAGTGTTTTTTCCACACTAATACAAGTGCAAAAAGTGGTTTCCTGCACCAACACAAGTGCGAAAAGTGGTTTTTCAACACTAACACAAGTGCAAAAAGTGGTTTTTCAACACTAACACAAGTGCAAAAAGTGTTTTTTCCACACTAATACAAGTGCAAAAGTGGTTTCCTGCACGAACACAAGTGCGAAAAGTGGTTTTTCAACACTAACACAAGTGCAAAAAGTGGTTTTTCAACACTAACACAAGTGCAAAAAGTGGTTTTTCCACACTAATACAAGTGCAAAAGTGGTTTCCTGCACCAACACAAGTGCGAAAAGTGGTTTTTTCAACACTAACACAAGTGCAAAAAGTGGTTTTTCAACACTAACACAAGTGCGAAAAGTGGTTTTTCCACACAAATACAAGTGCAAAAGTGGTTTCCTGCACCAACACAAGTGCGAAAAGTGGTTTTTCAACACTAACACAAGTGCGAAAAGTGGTTTTTCAACACTAACACAAGTGCAAAAAGTGTTTTTTCCACACTAATACAAGTGCAAAAGTGGTTTCCTGCACCAACACAAGTGCGAAAAGTGGTTTTTCAACACTAACACAAGTGCGAAAAGTGGTTTTTCAACACTAACACAAGTGCGAAAAGTGGTTTTTCCACACTAATACAAGTGCGAAAAGTGGTTTTTCAACACTAACACAAGTGCGAAAAGTGTTTTTTCCACACTAATACAAGTGCAAAAGTGGTTTCCTGCACCAACACAAGTGCGAAAAGTGGTTTTTCAACACTAACACAAGTGCAAAAAGTGGTTTTTCAACACTAACACAAGTGCGAAAAGTGTTTTTTCAACACTAACACAAGTGCAAAAAGTGGTTTTTTCCACACTAATACAAGTGCAAAAGTGGTTTCCTGCACCAACACAAGTGCGAAAAGTGGTTTTTCAACACTATCACAAGTGCAAAAAGTGTTTTTTCCACACTAATACAAGTGCAAAAGTGGTTTCCTGCACCAACACAAGTGCGAAAAGTGGTTTTTCAACACTAACACAAGTGCAAAAAGTGGTTTTTTCAACACTAACACAAGTGCAAAAAGTGGTTTTTCCACACTAATACAAGTGCAAAAGTGGTTTCCTGCACCAACACAAGTGCGAAAAGTGGTTTTTCAACACTAACACAAGTGCAAAAAGTGGTTTTTCAACACTAACACAAGTGCGAAAAGTGGTTTTCCACACAAATACAAGTGCAAAAGTGGTTTCCTGCACCAACACAAGTGCGAAAAGTGGTTTTTCAACACTAACACAAGTGCGAAAAGTGGTTTTTTCAACACTAACACAAGTGCGAAAAGTGTTTTTTCCACACTAATACAAGTGCAAAAGTGGTTTCCTGCACCAACACAAGTGCGAAAAGTGGTTTTTAAACACTAACACAAGTGCGAAAAGTGGTTTTTCAACACTAACACAAGTGCGAAAAGTGTTTTTTCCACACTAATACAAGTGCAAAAGTGGTTTCCTGCACCAACACAAGTGCGAAAAGTGGTTTTTCAACACTAACACAAGTGCAAAACAAAAAGTGGTTTTTCAACACTAACACAAGTGCGAAAAGTGGTTTTTCCACACAAATACAAGTGCAAAAGTGGTTTCCTGCACCAACACAAGTGCGAAAAGTGGTTTTTCAACACTAACACAAGTGCGAAAAGTGGTTTTTCAACACTAACACAAGTGCGAAAAGTGTTTTTTCCACACTAATACAAGTGCAAAAGTGGTTTCCTGCACCAACACAAGTGCGAAAAGTGGTTTTTCAACACTAACACAAGTGCGAAAAGTGGTTTTTCAACACTAACACAAGTGCAAAAAGTGGTTTTTCCACACTAATACAAGTGCAAAAGTGGTTTCCTGCACCAACACAAGTGCGAAAAGTGGTTTTTCAACACTAACACAAGTGCAAAAAGTGTTTTTTCCACACTAATACAAGTGCAAAAGTGGTTTCCTGCACCAACACAAGTGCGAAAAGTGGTTTTCAACACTAACACAAGTGCAAAAAGTGGTTTTTCAACACTAACACAAGTGCAAAAAGTGTTTTTTCCACACTAATACAAGTGCAAAAGTGGTTTCCTGCACCAACACAAGTGCGAAAAGTGGTTTTTCAACACTAACACAAGTGCAAAAAGTGGTTTTTCAACACTAACACAAGTGCAAAAAGTGGTTTTTCAACACTAACACAAGTGCAAAAGTGGTTTTTCAACACTAACACAAGTGCAAAAAGTGTTTTTTCCACACTAATACAAGTGCAAAAGTGGTTTTTCCACACTAATACAAGTGCAAAAGTGGTTTCCTGCACCAACACAAGTGCGAAAAGTGGTTTTTCAACACTAACACAAGTGCAAAAAGTGGTTTTTCAACACTAACACAAGTGCGAAAAGTGGTTTTTCAACACTAACACAAGTGCAAAAAGTGGTTTTTCCACACTAATACAAGTGCAAAAGTGGTTTCCTGCACCAACACAAGTGCGAAAAGTGGTTTTTCAACACTATCATAAGTGCAAAAAGTGTTTTTTTCACACTAATACAAGTGCAAAAGTGGTTTCCTGCACCAACACAAGTGCGAAAAGTGGTTTTTCAACACTAACACAAGTGCAAAAAGTGGTTTTTCAACACTAACACAAGTGCAAAAAGTGTTTTTTCCACACTAATACAAGTGCAAAAGTGGTTTCCTGCACCAACACAAGTGCGAAAAGTGGTTTTTCAACACTAACACAAGTGCAAAAAGTGGTTTTTCAACACTAACACAAGTGCAAAAAGTGGTTTTTCCACACTAATACAAGTGCAAAAGTGGTTTCCTGCACCAACACAAGTGCGAAAAGTGGTTTTTCAACACTAACACATGTGCAAAAAGTGGTTTTTCAACACTAACACAAGTGCGAAAAGTGGTTTTTCCACACAAATACAAGTGCAAAAGTGGTTTCCTGCACCAACACAAGTGCGAAAAGTGGTTTTTCAACACTAACACAAGTGCGAAAAGTGGTTTTTCAACACTAACACAAGTGCAAAAAGTGTTTTTTCCACACTAATACAAGTGCAAAAGTGGTTTCCTGCACCAACACAAGTGCGAAAAGTGGTTTTTCAACACTAACACAAGTGCGAAAAGTGGTTTTTCAACACTAACACAAGTGCGAAAAGTGTTTTTTCCACACTAATACAAGTGTGAAAAGTGGTTTTTCAACACTAACACAAGTGCGAAAAGTGTTTTTTCCACACTAATACAAGCGCAAAAGTGGTTTCCTGCACCAACACAAGTGCGAAAAGTGGTTTTTCAACACTAACACAAGTGCAAAAAGTGGTTTTTCAACACTAACACAAGTGCGAAAAGTGTTTTTTCAACACTAACACAAGTGCAAAAAGTGGTTTTTCCACACTAATACAAGTGCAAAAGTGGTTTCCTGCACCAACACAAGTGCGAAAAGTGGTTTTTCAACACTATCACAAGTGCAAAAAGTGTTTTTTCCACACTAATACAAGTGCAAAAGTGGTTTCCTGCACCAACACAAGTGCGAAAAGTGGTTTTTCAACACTAACACAAGTGCAAAAAGTGGTTTTTCAACACTAACACAAGTGCAAAAAGTGGTTTTTCCACACTAATACAAGTGCAAAAGTGGTTTCCTGCACCAACACAAGTGCGAAAAGTGGCTTTTCAACACTAACACAAGTGCAAAAAGTGGTTTTTCAACACTAACACAAGTGCGAAAAGTGGTTTTTCCACACAAATACAAGTGCAAAAGTGGTTTCCTGCACCAACACAAGTGCGAAAAGTGGTTTTTCAACACTAACACAAGTGCAAAAAGTGGTTTTTCAACACTAACACAAGTGCGAAAAGTGGTTTTTCCACACAAATACAAGTGCAAAAGTGGTTTCCTGCACCAACACAAGTGCGAAAAGTGGTTTTTCAACACTAACACAAGTGCGAAAAGTGGTTTTTCAACACTAACACAAGTGCGAAAAGTGGTTTTTCAACACTAACACAAGTGCAAAAAGTGTTTTTTCCACACTAATACAAGTGCAAAAGTGGTTTCCTGCACCAACACAAGTGCGAAAAGTGGTTTTTCAACACTAACACAAGTGCGAAAAGTGGTTTTTCAACACTAACACAAGTGCGAAAAGTGGTTTTTCCACACTAATACAAGTGCGAAAAGTGGTTTTTCAACACTAACACAAGTGCGAAAAGTGTTTTTTCCACACTAATACAAGTGCAAAAGTGGTTTCCTGCACCAACACAAGTGCGAAAAGTGGTTTTTCAACACTAACACAAGTGCAAAAAGTGGTTTTTCAACACTAACACAAGTGCGAAAAGTGTTTTTTCAACACTAACACAAGTGCAAAAAGTGGTTTTTCCACACTAATACAAGTGCAAAAGTGGTTTCCTGCACCAACACAAGTGCGAAAAGTGGTTTTTCAACACTAACACAAGTGCGAAAAGTGGTTTTTCCACACAAATACAAGTGCAAAAGTGGTTTCCTGCACCAACACAAGTGCGAAAAGTGGTTTTTCAACACTAACACAAGTGCGAAAAGTGGTTTTTCAACACTAACACAAGTGCGAAAAGTGTTTTTTCCACACTAATACAAGTGCAAAAGTGGTTTCCTGCACCAACACAAGTGCGAAAAGTGGTTTTTCAACACTAACACAAGTGCGAAAAGTGGTTTTTTCAACACTAACACAAGTGCAAAAAGTGGTTTTTCCACACTAATACAAGTGCAAAAGTGGTTTCCTGCACCAACACAAGTGCGAAAAGTGGTTTTTCAACACTATCACAAGTGCAAAAAGTGTTTTTTCCACACTAATACAAGTGCAAAAGTGGTTTCCTGCACCAACACAAGTGCGAAAAGTGGTTTTTCAACACTAACACAAGTGCAAAAAGTGGTTTTTCAACACTAACACAAGTGCAAAAAGTGTTTTTTCCACACTAATACAAGTGCAAAAGTGGTTTCCTGCACCAACACAAGTGCGAAAAGTGGTTTTTCAACACTAACACAAGTGCAAAAAGTGGTTTTTCAACACTAACACAAGTGCAAAAAGTGGTTTTTCAACACTAACACAAGTGCAAAAAGTGTTTTTTCCACACTAATACAAGTGCAAAAGTGGTTTTTCCACACTAATACAAGTGCAAAAGTGGTTTCCTGCACCAACACAAGTGCGAAAAGTGGTTTTTCAACACTAACACAAGTGCAAAAAGTGGTTTTTCAACACTAACACAAGTGCGAAAAGTGGTTTTTCAACACTAACACAAGTGCAAAAAGTGGTTTTTCCACACTAATACAAGTGCAAAAGTGGTTTCCTGCACCAACACAAGTGCAAAAAGTGGTTTTTCAACACTATCATAAGTGCAAAAAGTGTTTTTTTCACACTAATACAAGTGCAAAAGTGGTTTCCTGCACCAACACAAGTGCGAAAAGTGGTTTTTCAACACTAACACAAGTGCAAAAAGTGGTTTTTCAACACTAACACAAGTGCAAAAAGTGTTTTTTCCACACTAATACAAGTGCAAAAGTGGTTTCCTGCACCAACACAAGTGCGAAAAGTGGTTTTTCAACACTAACACAAGTGCAAAAAGTGGTTTTTCAACACTAACACAAGTGCAAAAAGTGGTTTTTCCACACTAATACAAGTGCAAAAGTGGTTTCCTGCACCAACACAAGTGCGAAAAGTGGTTTTTCAACACTAACACATGTGCAAAAAGTGGTTTTTCAACACTAACACAAGTGCGAAAAGTGGTTTTTCCACACAAATACAAGTGCAAAAGTGGTTTCCTGCCCCAACACAAGTGCGAAAAGTGGTTTTTCAACACTAACACAAGTGCGAAAAGTGGTTTTTCAACACTAACACAAGTGCAAAAAGTGTTTTTTCCACACTAATACAAGTGCAAAAGTGGTTTCCTGCACCAACACAAGTGCGAAAAGTGGTTTTTCAACACTAACACAAGTGCGAAAAGTGGTTTTTCAACACTAACACAAGTGCGAAAAGTGTTTTTTCCACACTAATACAAGTGTGAAAAGTGGTTTTTCAACACTAACACAAGTGCGAAAAGTGTTTTTTCCACACTAATACAAGCGCAAAAGTGGTTTCCTGCACCAACACAAGTGCGAAAAGTGGTTTTTCAACACTAACACAAGTGCAAAAAGTGGTTTTTCAACACTAACACAAGTGCGAAAAGTGTTTTTTCAACACTAACACAAGTGCAAAAAGTGGTTTTTCCACACTAATACAAGTGCAAAAGTGGTTTCCTGCACCAACACAAGTGCGAAAAGTGGTTTTTCAACACTATCACAAGTGCAAAAAGTGTTTTTCCCACACTAATACAAGTGCAAAAGTGGTTTCCTGCACCAACACAAGTGCGAAAAGTGGTTTTTCAACACTAACACAAGTGCAAAAAGTGGTTTTTCAACACTAACACAAGTGCAAAAAGTGGTTTTTCCACACTAATACAAGTGCAAAAGTGGTTTCCTGCACCAACACAAGTGTGAAAAGTGGCTTTTCAACACTAACACAAGTGCAAAAAGTGGTTTTTCAACACTAACACAAGTGCGAAAAGTGGTTTTTCCACACAAATACAAGTGCAAAAGTGGTTTCCTGCACCAACACAAGTGCGAAAAGTGGTTTTTCAACACTAACACAAGTGCGAAAAGTGGTTTTTCAACACTAACACAAGTGCGAAAAGTGTTTTTTCCACACTAATACAAGTGCAAAAGTGGTTTCCTGCACCAACACAAGTGCGAAAAGTGGTTTTTCAACACTAACACAAGTGCGAAAAGTGGTTTTTCAACACTAACACAAGTGCGAAAAGTGTTTTTTCCACACTAATACAAGTGCAAAAGTGGTTTCCTGCACCAACACAAGTGCGAAAAGTGGTTTTTCAACACTAACACAAGTGCAAAAAGTGGTTTTTCAACACTAACACAAATGCGAAAAGTGGTGTTTCCACACAAATACAAGTGCAAAAGTGGTTTCCTGCACCAACACAAGTGCGAAAAGTGGTTTTTCAACACTAACACAAGTGCGAAAAGTGGTTTTTCAACACTAACACAAGTGCGAAAAGTGTTTTTTCCACACTAATACAAGTGCAAAAGTGGTTTCCTGCACCAACACAAGTGCGAAAAGTGGTTTTTCAACACTAACACAAGTGCGAAAAGTGGTTTTTCAACACTAACACAAGTGCAAAAAGTGGTTTTTCCACACTAATACAAGTGCAAAAGTGGTTTCCTGCACCAACACAAGTGCGAAAAGTGGTTTTTCAACACTATCACAAGTGCAAAAAGTGTTTTTTCCACACTAATACAAGTGCAAAAGTGGTTTCCTGCACCAACACAAGTGCGAAAAGTGGTTTTTCAACACTAACACAAGTGCAAAAAGTGGTTTTTCAACACTAACACAAGTGCAAAAAGTGTTTTTTCCACACTAATACAAGTGCAAAATTGGTTTCCTGCACCAACACAAGTGCGAAAAGTGGTTTTTCAACACTAACACAAGTGCAAAAAGTGGTTTTTCAACACTAACACAAGTGCAAAAAGTGGTTTTTCCACACTAATACAAGTGCAAAAGTGGTTTCCTGCACCAACACAAGTGCGAAAAGTGGTTTTTCAACACTAACACAAGTGCAAAAAGTGGTTTTTCAACACTAACACAAGTGCGAAAAGTGGTTTTTCCACACAAATACAAGTGCAAAAGTGGTTTCCTGCACCAACACAAGTGCGAAAAGTGGTTTTTCAACACTAACACAAGTGCGAAAAGTGGTTTTTCAACACTAACACAAGTGCAAAAAGTGTTTTTTCCACACTAATACAAGTGCAAAAGTGGTTTCCTGCACCAACACAAGTGCGAAAAGTGGTTTTTCAACACTAACACAAGTGCGAAAAGTGGTTTTTCAACACTAACACAAGTGCGAAAAGTGGTTTTTCAACGGTATCACAAGTGCAAAAAGTGTTTTTTCCACACTAATACAAGTGCAAAAGTGGTTTCCTGCACCAACACAAGTGCGAAAAGTGGTTTTTCAACACTAACACAAGTGCGAAAAGTGGTTTTTCAACACTAACACAAGTGCGAAAAGTGTTTTTTCCACACTAATACAAGTGCAAAAGTGGTTTCCTGCACCAACAACAAGTGCGAAAAGTGGTTTTTCAACACTAACACAAGTGCGAAAAGTGGTTTTTCAACACTAACACAAGTGCAAAAAGTGGTTTTTCCACACTAATACAAGTGCAAAAGTGGTTTCCTGCACCAACACAAGTGCGAAAAGTGGTTTTTCAACACTATCACAAGTGCAAAAAGTGTTTTTTCCACACTAATACAAGTGCAAAAGTGGTTTCCTGCACCAACACAAGTGCGAAAAGTGGTTTTTCAACACTAACACAAGTGCGAAAAGTGGTTTTTCAACACTAACACAAGTGCAAAAAGTGTTTTTTCCACACTAATACAAGTGCAAAAGTGGTTTCCTGCACCAACACAAGTGCGAAAAGTGGTTTTTCAACACTAACACAAGTGCGAAAAGTGGTTTTTCAACACTAACACAAGTGCAAAAAGTGTTTTTTCCACACTAATACAAGTGCAAAAGTGGTTTCCTGCACCAACACAAGTGCGAAAAGTGGTTTTTCAACACTAACACAAGTGCGAAAAGTGGTTTTTCAACACTAAAACAAGTGCGAAAAGTGGTTTTTCAACGCTATCACAAGTGCAAAAAGTGTTTTTTCCACACTAATACAAGTGCAAAAGTGGTTTCCTGCACCAACACAAGTGCGAAAAGTGGTTTTTCCACACTAATACAAGTGCAAAAGTGGTTTCCTGCACCAACACAAGTGCGAAAAGTGGTTTTTCAACACTATCACAAGTGCAAAAAGTGTTTTTTCCACACTAATACAAGTGCAAAAGTGGTTTCCTGCACCAACACAAGTGCGAAAAGTGGTTTTTCAACACTAACACAAGTGCGAAAAGTGGTTTTTCAACACTAACACAAGTGCAAAAAGTGTTTTTCCACACTAATACAAGTGCAAAAGTGGTTTCCTGCACAAACACAAGTGCGAAAAGTGGTTTTTCAACGGTATCACAAGTGCAAAAAGTGTTTTTTCCACACTAATACAAGTGCAAAAGTGGTTTCCTGCACCAACACAAGTGCGAAAAGTGGTTTTTCAACACTAACACAAGTGCGAAAAGTGGTTTTTCAACACTAACACAAGTGCGAAAAGTGTTTTTTCCACACTAATACAAGTGCAAAAGTGGTTTCCTGCACCAACAACAAGTGCGAAAAGTGGTTTTTCAACACTAACACAAGTGCGAAAAGTGGTTTTTCAACACTAACACAAGTGCAAAAAGTGGTTTTTCCACACTAATACAAGTGCAAAAGTGGTTTCCTGCACCAACACAAGTGCGAAAAGTGGTTTTTCAACACTATCACAAGTGCAAAAAGTGTTTTTTCCACACTAATACAAGTGCAAAAGTGGTTTCCTGCACCAACACAAGTGCGAAAAGTGGTTTTTCAACACTAACACAAGTGCGAAAAGTGGTTTTTCAACACTAACACAAGTGCAAAAAGTGTTTTTTCCACACTAATACAAGTGCAAAAGTGGTTTCCTGCACCAACACAAGTGCGAAAAGTGGTTTTTCAACACTAACACAAGTGCGAAAAGTGGTTTTTCAACACTAACACAAGTGCAAAAAGTGTTTTTTCCACACTAATACAAGTGCAAAAGTGGTTTCCTGCACCAACACAAGTGCGAAAAGTGGTTTTTCAACACTAACACAAGTGCGAAAAGTGGTTTTTCAACACTAAAACAAGTGCGAAAAGTGGTTTTTCAACGCTATCACAAGTGCAAAAAGTGTTTTTTCCACACTAATACAAGTGCAAAAGTGGTTTCCTGCACCAACACAAGTGCGAAAAGTGGTTTTTCCACACTAATACAAGTGCAAAAGTGGTTTCCTGCACCAACACAAGTGCGAAAAGTGGTTTTTCAACACTATCACAAGTGCAAAAAGTGTTTTTTCCACACTAATACAAGTGCAAAAGTGGTTTCCTGCACCAACACAAGTGCGAAAAGTGGTTTTTCAACACTAACACAAGTGCGAAAAGTGGTTTTTCAACACTAACACAAGTGCAAAAAGTGTTTTTCCACACTAATACAAGTGCAAAAGTGGTTTCCTGCACAAACACAAGTGCGAAAAGTGGTTTTTCAACACTAACACAAGTGCGAAAAGTGGTTTTTCAACACTAACACAAGTGCAAAAAGTGTTTTTTCCACACTAATACAAGTGCAAAAGTGGTTTCCTGCACCAACACAAGTGCGAAAAGTGGTTTTTCAACACTAACACAAGTGCGAAAAGTGGTTTTTCAACACTAACACAAGTGCGAAAAGTGTTTTTTCCACACTAATACAAGTGCAAAAGTGGTTTACTGCACCAACACAAGTGCGAAAAGTGGTTTTTCAACACTAACACAAGTGCGAAAAGTGGTTTTTCAACACTAACACAAGTGCAAAAAGTGGTTTTTCCACACTAATACAAGTGCAAAAGTGGTTTCGTGCACCAACACAAGTGCGAAAAGTGGTTTTTCAACACTAACACAAGTGCGAAAAGTGGTTTTTCAACACTAACACAAGTGCAAAAAGTGTTTTTTCCACACTAATACAAGTGCAAAAGTGGTTTCCTGCACCAACACAAGTGCGAAAAGTGTTTTTTCCACACTAATACAAGTGCGAAAAGTGGTTTTTCAACACTAACACAAGTGCGAAAAGTGTTTTTTCCACACTAATACAAGCGCAAAAGTGGTTTCCTGCACCAACACAAGTGCGAAAAGTGGTTTTTCAACACTAACACAAGTGCAAAAAGTGGTTTTTCAACACTAACACAAGTGCGAAAAGTGTTTTTTCAACACTAACACAAGTGCAAAAAGTGGTTTTTCCACACTAATACAAGTGCAAAAGTGGTTTCCTGCACCAACACAAGTGCGAAAAGTGGTTTTTCAACACTATCACAAGTGCAAAAAGTGTTTTTTCCACACTAATACAAGTGCAAAAGTGGTTTACTGCACCAACACAAGTGCGAAAAGTGGTTTTTCAACACTAACACAAGTGCAAAAAGTGGTTTTTCAACACTAACACAAGTGCAAAAAGTGGTTTTTCCACACTAATACAAGTGCAAAAGTGGTTTCCTGCACCAACACAAGTGCGAAAAGTGGCTTTTCAACACTAACACAAGTGCAAAAAGTGGTTTTTCAACACTAACACAAGTGCGAAAAGTGGTTTTTCCACACAAATACAAGTGCAAAAGTGGTTTCCTGCACCAACACAAGTGCGAAAAGTGGTTTTTCAACACTAACACAAGTGCGAAAAGTGGTTTTTCAACACTAACACAAGTGCGAAAAGTGTTTTTTCCACACTAATACAAGTGCAAAAGTGGTTTCCTGCACCAACACAAGTGCGAAAAGTGGTTTTTCAACACTAACACAAGTGCGAAAAGTGGTTTTTCAACACTAACACAAGTGCGAAAAGTGTTTTTTCCACACTAATACAAGTGCAAAAGTGGTTTCCTGCACCAACACAAGTGCGAAAAGTGGTTTTTCAACACTAACACAAGTGCAAAAAGTGGTTTTTCAACACTAACACAAGTGCGAAAAGTGGTTTTTCCACACAAATACAAGTGCAAAAGTGGTTTCCTGCACCAACACAAGTGCGAAAAGTGGTTTTTCAACACTAACACAAGTGCGAAAAGTGGTTTTTCAACACTAACACAAGTGCGAAAAGTGTTTTTTCCACACTAATACAAGTGCAAAAGTGGTTTCCTGCACCAACACAAGTGCGAAAAGTGGTTTTTCAACACTAACACAAGTGCGAAAAGTGGTTTTTCAACACTAACACAAGTGCAAAAAGTGGTTTTTCCACACTAATACAAGTGCAAAAGTGGTTTCCTGCACCAACACAAGTGCGAAAAGTGGTTTTTCAACACTATCACAAGTGCAAAAAGTGTTTTTTCCACACTAATACAAGTGCAAAAGTGGTTTCCTGCACCAACACAAGTGCGAAAAGTGGTTTTTCAACACTAACACAAGTGCAAAAAGTGGTTTTTCAACACTAACACAAGTGCAAAAAGTGTTTTTTCCACACTAATACAAGTGCAAAATTGGTTTCCTGCACCAACACAAGTGCGAAAAGTGGGTTTTCAACACTAACACAAGTGCAAAAAGTGGTTTTTCAACACTAACACAAGTGCAAAAAGTGGTTTTTCCACACTAATACAAGTGCAAAAGTGGTTTCCTGCACCAACACAAGTGCGAAAAGTGGTTTTTCAACACTAACACAAGTGCAAAAAGTGGTTTTTCAACACTAACACAAGTGCGAAAAGTGGTTTTTCCACACAAATACAAGTGCAAAAGTGGTTTCCTGCACCAACACAAGTGCGAAAAGTGGTTTTTCAACACTAACACAAGTGCGAAAAGTGGTTTTTCAACACTAACACAAGTGCAAAAAGTGTTTTTTCCACACTAATACAAGTGCAAAAGTGGTTTCCTGCACCAACACAAGTGCGAAAAGTGGTTTTTCAACACTAACACAAGTGCGAAAAGTGGTTTTTCAACACTAACACAAGTGCGAAAAGTGGTTTTTCAACGGTATCACAAGTGCAAAAAGTGTTTTTTCCACACTAATACAAGTGCAAAAGTGGTTTCCTGCACCAACACAAGTGCGAAAAGTGGTTTTTCAACACTAACACAAGTGCGAAAAGTGGTTTTTCAACACTAACACAAGTGCGAAAAGTTTCCACACTAATACAAGTGCAAAAGTGGTTTCCTGCACCAACACAAGTGCGAAAAGTGGTTTTTCAACACTAACACAAGTGCGAAAAGTGGTTTTTCAACACTAACACAAGTGCAAAAAGTGGTTTTTCCACACTAATACAAGTGCAAAAGTGGTTTCCTGCACCAACACAAGTGCGAAAAGTGGTTTTTCAACACTATCACAAGTGCAAAAAGTGTTTTTTCCACACTAATACAAGTGCAAAAGTGGTTTCCTGCACCAACACAAGTGCGAAAAGTGGTTTTTCAACACTAACACAAGTGCGAAAAGTGGTTTTTCAACACTAACACAAGTGCAAAAAGTGTTTTTTCCACACTAATACAAGTGCAAAAGTGGTTTCCTGCACCAACACAAGTGCGAAAAGTGGTTTTTCAACACTAACACAAGTGCGAAAAGTGGTTTTTCAACACTAACACAAGTGCAAAAAGTGTTTTTTCCACACTAATACAAGTGCAAAAGTGGTTTCCTGCACCAACACAAGTGCGAAAAGTGGTTTTTCAACACTAACACAAGTGCGAAAAGTGGTTTTTCAACACTAAAACAAGTGCGAAAAGTGGTTTTTCAACGCTATCACAAGTGCAAAAAGTGTTTTTTCCACACTAATACAAGTGCAAAAGTGGTTTCCTGCACCAACACAAGTGCGAAAAGTGGTTTTTCCACACTAATACAAGTGCAAAAGTGGTTTCCTGCACCAACACAAGTGCGAAAAGTGGTTTTTCAACACTATCACAAGTGCAAAAAGTGTTTTTTCCACACTAATACAAGTGCAAAAGTGGTTTCCTGCACCAACACAAGTGCGAAAAGTGGTTTTTCAACACTAACACAAGTGCGAAAAGTGGTTTTTCAACACTAACACAAGTGCAAAAAGTGTTTTTTCCACACTAATACAAGTGCAAAAGTGGTTTCCTGCACAAACACAAGTGCGAAAAGTGGTTTTTCAACACTAACACAAGTGCGAAAAGTGGTTTTTCAACACTAACACAAGTGCAAAAAGTGTTTTTTCCACACTAATACAAGTGCAAAAGTGGTTTCCTGCACCAACACAAGTGCGAAAAGTGGTTTTTCAACACTAACACAAGTGCGAAAAGTGGTTTTTCAACACTAACACAAGTGCGAAAAGTGTTTTTTCCACACTAATACAAGTGCAAAAGTGGTTTACTGCACCAACACAAGTGCGAAAAGTGGTTTTTCAACACTAACACAAGTGCGAAAAGTGGTTTTTCAACACTAACACAAGTGCAAAAAGTGGTTTTTCCACACTAATACAAGTGCAAAAGTGGTTTCGTGCACCAACACAAGTGCGAAAAGTGGTTTTTCAACACTAACACAAGTGCGAAAAGTGGTTTTTCAACACTAACACAAGTGCAAGAAGTGTTTTTTCCACACTAATACAAGTGCAAAAGTGGTTTCCTGCACCAACACAAGTGCGAAAAGTGGTTTTTCAACACTAACACAAGTGCGAAAAGTGGTTTTTCAACACTAACACAAGTGCAAAAAGTGTTTTTTCCACACTAATACAAGTGCAAAAGTGGTTTCCTGCACCAACACAAGTGCGAAAAGTGGTTTTTCAACACTAACACAAGTGCGAAAAGTGTTTTTTCAACACTAACACAAGTGCAAAAAGTGGTTTTTCCACACTAATACAAGTGCAAAAGTGGTTTCCTGCACCAACACAAGTGCGAAAAGTGGTTTTTCAACACTAACACAAGTGCAAAAAGTGGTTTTTCAACACTAACACAAGTGCGAAAAGTGGTTTTTCCACACAAATACAAGTGCAAAAGTGGTTTCCTGCACCAACACAAGTGCGAAAAGTGGTTTTTCAACACTAACACAAGTGCGAAAAGTGGTTTTTCAACACTAACACAAGTGCGAAAAGTGTTTTTTCCACACTAATACAAGTGCAAAAGTGGTTTCCTGCACCAACACAAGTGCGAAAAGTGGTTTTTCAACACTAACACAAGTGCGAAAAGTGGTTTTTCAACACTAACACAAGTGCGAAAAGTGTTTTTTCCACACTAATACAAGTGCAAAAGTGGTTTCCTGCACCAACACAAGTGCGAAAAGTGGTTTTTCAACACGAACACAAGTGCAAAAAGTGGTTTTTCAACACTAACACAAGTGCGAAAAGTGGTTTTTCCACACAAATACAAGTGCAAAAGTGGTTTCCTGCACCAACACAAGTGCGAAAAGTGGTTTTTCAACACTAACACAAGTGCGAAAAGTGGTTTTTCAACACTAACACAAGTGCGAAAAGTGTTTTTTCCACACTAATACAAGTGCAAAAGTGGTTTCCTGCACCAACACAAGTGCGAAAAGTGGTTTTTCAACACTAACACAAGTGCGAAAAGTGGTTTTTCAACACTAACACAAGTGCAAAAAGTGGTTTTTCCACACTAATACAAGTGCAAAAGTGGTTTCCTGCACCAACACAAGTGCGAAAAGTGGTTTTTCAACACTATCACAAGTGCAAAAAGTGTTTTTTCCACACTAATACAAGTGCAAAAGTGGTTTCCTGCACCAACACAAGTGCGAAAAGTGGTTTTTCAACACTAACACAAGTGCAAAAAGTGGTTTTTCAACACTAACACAAGTGCAAAAAGTGTTTTTTCCACACTAATACAAGTGCAAAAGTGGTTTCCTGCACCAACACAAGTGCGAAAAGTGGTTTTTCAACACTAACACAAGTGCAAAAAGTGGTTTTTCAACACTAACACAAGTGCAAAAAGTGGTTTTTCCACACTAATACAAGTGCAAAAGTGGTTTCCTGCACCAACACAAGTGCGAAAAGTGGTTTTTCAACACTAACACAAGTGCAAAAAGTGGTTTTTCAACACTAACACAAGTGCGAAAAGTGGTTTTTCCACACAAATACAAGTGCAAAAGTGGTTTCCTGCACCAACACAAGTGCGAAAAGTGGTTTTTCAACACTAACACAAGTGCGAAAAGTGGTTTTTCAACACTAACACAAGTGCAAAAAGTGTTTTTTCCACACTAATACAAGTGCAAAAGTGGTTTCCTGCACCAACACAAGTGCGAAAAGTGGTTTTTCAACACTAACACAAGTGCGAAAAGTGGTTTTTCAACACTAACACAAGTGCGAAAAGTGGTTTTTCAACGCTATCACAAGTGCAAAAAGTGTTTTTCCCACACTAATACAAGTGCAAAAGTGGTTTCCTGCACCAACACAAGTGCGAAAAGTGGTTTTTCAACACTAACACAAGTGCAAAAAGTGGTTTTTCAACACTAACACAAGTGCAAAAAGTGGTTTTTCCACACTAATACAAGTGCAAAAGTGGTTTCCTGCACCAACACAAGTGCGAAAAGTGGTTTTTCAACACTAACACAAGTGCAAAAAGTGGTTTTTCAACACTAACACAAGTGCGAAAAGTGGTTTTTCCACACAAATACAAGTGCAAAAGTGGTTTCCTCCACCAACACAAGTGCGAAAAGTGCTTTTCCCACACTAATACAAGTGCAAAAGTGGTTTCCTGCACCAACACAAGTGCGAAAAGTGGTTTTTCAACACTAAAACAAGTGTGAAAATTGGTTTTTCAACACTAACACAAGTGCGAAAAGTGGCTTTTCAACACTAACACAAGTGCAAAAGTGGTATCCTGCACCAACACAAGTGCGAAAAGTGGTTTTTCAACACTAACACAATTGCGAAAAGTGGTTTTTCCACACTAATACAAGTGCAAAAGTGGTTTCCTGCACCAACACAAGTGCGAAAAGTGGTTTTTCAACACTAACACAAGTGCAAAAAGTGGTTTTTCAACACTATCACAAGTGCAAAAAGTGTTTTTTCCACACTAATGCAAGTGCAAAAGTGGTTTCCTGCACCAACACAAGTGCGAAAAGTGGTTTTTCAACACTAACACAAGTGCGAAAAGTGGTTTGTCAACACTAACACAAGTGCGAAAAGTGGTTTTTCCACACTAATACAAGTGCAAAAGTGGTTTCCTGCACCAACACAAGTGCGAAAAGTGGTTTTTCAACACTAACACAAGTGCGAAAAGTGGTTTTTCAACACCAACACAAGTGCGAAAAGTGGTTTTTCCACACAAATACAAGTGCAAAAGTGGTTTCCTGCACCAACACAAGTGCGAAAAGTGGTTTTTCAACACTAACACAAGTGCAAAAAGTGGTTTTTCAACACTAACACAAGTGCGAAAAGTGGTTTTTCCACACAAATACAAGTGCAAAAGTGGTTTCCTGCACCAACACAAGTGCGAAAAGTGGTTTTTCAACACTAACACAAGTGCGAAAAGTGGTTTTTCAACACTAACACAAGTGCGAAAAGTGTTTTTTCCACACTAATACAAGTGCAAAAGTGGTTTCCTGCACCAACACAAGTGCGAAAATTGGTTTTTCAACACTAACACAAGTGCGAAAAGTGGTTTTTCAACACTAACACAAGTGCGAAAAGTGGTTTTTCAACACTAACACAAGTGCGAAAAGTGGTTTTTCAACACTAACACAAGTGGGAAAAATGCTTTTCCCACACTAATACAAGTGCAAAAGTGGTTTCCTGCACCAACACAAGTGCGAAAAGTGGTTTTTCAACACTAACACAAGTGCGAAAAGTGGTTTTTCAACACTAACACAAGTGCAAAAAGTGTTTTTTCCACACTAATACAAGTGCAAAAGTGGTTTCCTGCACCAACACAAGTGCGAAAAGTGGTTTTTCAACACTAACACAAGTGCGAAAAGTGTTTTTTCAACACTAACACAAGTGCAAAAAGTGGTTTTTCCACACTAATACAAGTGCAAAAGTGGTTTCCTGCACCAACACAAGTGCGAAAAGTGGTTTTTCAACACTAACACAAGTGCAAAAAGTGGTTTTTCAACACTAACACAAGTGCGAAAAGTGGTTTTTCCACACAAATACAGGTGCAAAAGTGGTTTCCTGCACCAACACAAGTGCGAAAAGTGGTTTTTCAACACTAACACAAGTGCGAAAAGTGGTTTTTCAACACTAACACAAGTGCGAAAAGTGTTTTTTCCACACTAATACAAGTGCAAAAGTGGTTTCCTGCACCAACACAAGTGCGAAAAGTGGTTTTTCAACACTAACACAAGTGCGAAAAGTGGTTTTTCAACACTAACACAAGTGCGAAAAGTGTTTTTTCCACACTAATACAAGTGCAAAAGTGGTTTCCTGCACCAACACAAGTGCGAAAAGTGGTTTTTCAACACTAACACAAGTGCAAAAAGTGGTTTTTCAACACTAACACAAGTGCGAAAAGTGGTTTTTCCACACAAATACAAGTGCAAAAGTGGTTTCCTGCACCAACACAAGTGCGAAAAGTGGTTTTTCAACACTAACACAAGTGCGAAAAGTGGTTTTTCAACACTAACACAAGTGCGAAAAGTGTTTTTTCCACACTAATACAAGTGCAAAAGTGGTTTCCTGCACCAACACAAGTGCGAAAAGTGGTTTTTCAACACTAACACAAGTGCGAAAAGTGGTTTTTCAACACTAACGCAAGTGCAAAAAGTGGTTTTTCCACACTAATACAAGTGCAAAAGTGGTTTCCTGCACCAACACAAGTGCGAAAAGTGGTTTTTCAACATTATCACAAGTGCAAAAAGTGTTTTTTCCACACTAATACAAGTGCAAAAGTGGTTTCCTGCACCAACACAAGTGCGAAAAGTGGTTTTTCAACACTAACACAAGTGCAAAAAGTGGTTTTTCAACACTAACACAAGTGCAAAAAGTGTTTTTTCCACACTAATACAAGTGCAAAAGTGGTTTCCTGCACCAACACAAGTGCGAAAAGTGGTTTTTCAACACTAACACAAGTGCAAAAAGTGGTTTTTCAACACTAACACAAGTGCAAAAAGTGGTTTTTCCACACTAATACAAGTGCAAAAGTGGTTTCCTGCACCAACACAAGTGCGAAAAGTGGTTTTTCAACACTAACACAAGTGCAAAAAGTGGTTTTTCAACACTAACACAAGTGCGAAAAGTGGTTTTTCCACACAAATACAAGTGCAAAAGTGGTTTCCTGCACCAACACAAGTGCGAAAAGTGGTTTTTCAACACTAACACAAGTGCGAAAAGTGGTTTTTCAACACTAACACAAGTGCAAAAAGTGTTTTTTCCACACTAATACAAGTGCAAAAGTGGTTTCCTGCACCAACACAAGTGCGAAAAGTGGTTTTTCAACACTAACACAAGTGCGAAAAGTGGTTTTTCAACACTAACACAAGTGCGAAAAGTGGTTTTTCAACGCTATCACAAGTGCAAAAAGTGTTTTTTCCACACTAATACAAGTGCAAAAGTGGTTTCCTGCACCAACACAAGTGCGAAAAGTGGTTTTTCAACACTAACACAAGTGCAAAAAGTGGTTTTTCAACACTAACACAAGTGCAAAAAGTGGTTTTTCCACACTAATACAAGTGCAAAAGTGGTTTCCTGCACCAACACAAGTGCGAAAAGTGGTTTTTCAACACTAACACAAGTGCAAAAAGTGGTTTTTCAACACTAACACAAGTGCGAAAAGTGGTTTTTCCACACAAATACAAGTGCAAAAGTGGTTTCCTGCACCAACACAAGTGCGAAAAGTGGTTTTTCAACACTAACACAAGTGCGAAAAGTGGTTTTTCAACACTAACACAAGTGCGAAAAGTGGTTTTTCAACACTAACACAAGTGGGAAAAGTGCTTTTCCCACACTAATACAAGTGCAAAAGTGGTTTCCTGCACCAACACAAGTGCGAAAAGTGGTTTTTCAACACTAAAACAAGTGTGAAAATTGGTTTTTCAACACTAACACAAGTGCGAAAAGTGGCTTTTCAACACTAACACAAGTGCAAAAGTGGTATCCTGCACCAACACAAGTGCGAAAAGTGGTTTTTCAACACTAACACAATTGCGAAAAGTGGTTTTTCCACACTAATACAAGTGCAAAAGTGGTTTCCTGCACCAACACAAGTGCGAAAAGTGGTTTTTCAACACTAACACAAGTGCAAAAAGTGGTTTTTCAACACTATCACAAGTGCAAAAAGTGTTTTTTCCACACTAATGCAAGTGCAAAAGTGGTTTCCTGCACCAACACAAGTGCGAAAAGTGGTTTTTCAACACTAACACAAGTGCGAAAAGTGGTTTGTCAACACTAACACAAGTGCGAAAAGTGGTTTTTCCACACTAATACAAGTGCAAAAGTGGTTTCCTGCACCAACACAAGTGCGAAAAGTGGTTTTTCAACACTAACACAAGTGCGAAAAGTGGTTTTTCAACACTAACACAAGTGCGAAAAGTGGTTTTTCCACACAAATACAAGTGCAAAAGTGGTTTCCTGCACCAACACAAGTGCGAAAAGTGGTTTTTCAACACTAACACAAGTGCAAAAAGTGGTTTTTCAACACTAACACAAGTGCGAAAAGTGGTTTTTCCACACAAATACAAGTGCAAAAGTGGTTTCCTGCACCAACACAAGTGCGAAAAGTGGTTTTTCAACACTAACACAAGTGCAAAAAGTGGTTTTTCAACACTAACACAAGTGCAAAAAGTGGTTTTTCCACACAAATACAAGTGCAAAAGTGGTTTCCTGCACCAACACAAGTGCGAAAAGTGGTTTTTCAACACTAACACAAGTGCGAAAAGTGGTTTTTCAACACTAACACAAGTGCGAAAAGTGTTTTTTCCACACTAATACAAGTGCAAAAGTGGTTTCCTGCACCAACACAAGTGCGAAAAGTGGTTTTTCAACACTAACACAAGTGCGAAAAGTGGTTTTTCAACACTAACACAAGTGCGAAAAGTGTTTTTTCCACACTAATACTAATGCAAAAGTGGTTTCATGCACCAACACAAGTGCGAAAAGTGGTTTTTCAACACTAACACAAGTGCAAAAAGTGGTTTTTCAACACTAACACAAGTGCGAAAAGTGGTTTTTCCACACAAATACAAGTGCAAAAGTGGTTTCCTGCACCAACACAAGTGCGAAAAGTGGTTTTTCAACACTAACACAAGTGCGAAAAGTGGTTTTTCAACACTAACACAAGTGCGAAAAGCGTTTTTTCCACACCAATACAAGTGCAAAAGTGGTTTCCTGCACCAACACAAGTGCGAAAAGTGGTTTTTCAACACTAACACAAGTGCGAAAAGTGGTTTTTCAACACTAACACAAGTGCAAAAAGTGGTTTTTCCACACTAATACAAGTGCAAAAGTGGTTTCCTGCACCAACACAAGTGCGAAAAGTGGTTTTTCAACACTATCACAAGTGCAAAAAGTGTTTTTTCCACACTAATACAAGTGCAAAAGTGGTTTCCTGCACCAACACAAGTGCGAAAAGTGGTTTTTCAACACTAACACAAGTGCAAAAAGTGGTTTTTCAACACTAACACAAGTGCAAAAAGTGTTTTTTCCACACTAATACAAGTGCAAAAGTGGTTTCCTGCACCAACACAAGTGCGAAAAGTGGTTTTTCAACACTAACACAAGTGCAAAAAGTGGTTTTTCAACACTAACACAAGTGCAAAAAGTGGTTTTTCCACACTAATACAAGTGCAAAAGTGGTTTCCTGCACCAACACAAGTGCGAAAAGTGGTTTTTCAACACTAACACAAGTGCAAAAAGTGGTTTTTCAACACTAACACAAGTGCGAAAAGTGGTTTTTCCACACAAATACAAGTGCAAAAGTGGTTTCCTGCACCAACACAAGTGCGAAAAGTGGTTTTTCAACACTACCACAAGTGCGAAAAGTGGTTTTTCAACACTAACACAAGTGCAAAAAGTGTTTTTTCCACACTAATACAAGTGCAAAAGTGGTTTCCTGCACCAACACAAGTGCGAAAAGTGGTTTTTCAACACTAACACAAGTGCGAAAAGTGGTTTTTCAACACTAACACAAGTGCGAAAAGTGGTTTTTCAACGCTATCACAAGTGCAAAAAGTGTTTTTCCCACACTAATACAAGTGCAAAAGTGGTTTCCTGCACCAACACAAGTGCGAAAAGTGGTTTTTCAACACTAACACAAGTGCAAAAAGTGGTTTTTCAACACTAACACAAGTGCAAAAAGTGGTTTTTCCACACTAATACAAGTGCAAAAGTGGTTTCCTGCACCAACACAAGTGCGAAAAGTGGTTTTTCAACACTAACACAAGTGCAAAAAGTGGTTTTTCAACACTAACACAAGTGCGAAAAGTGGTTTTTCCACACAAATACAAGTGCAAAAGTGGTTTCCTCCACCAACACAAGTGCGAAAAGTGCTTTTCCCACACTAATACAAGTGCAAAAGTGGTTTCCTGCACCAACACAAGTGCGAAAAGTGGTTTTTCAACACTAAAACAAGTGTGAAAATTGGTTTTTCAACACTAACACAAGTGCGAAAAGTGGCTTTTCAACACTAACACAAGTGCAAAAGTGGTATCCTGCACCAACACAAGTGCGAAAAGTGGTTTTTCAACACTAACACAATTGCGAAAAGTGGTTTTTCCACACTAATACAAGTGCAAAAGTGGTTTCCTGCACCAACACAAGTGCGAAAAGTGGTTTTTCAACACTAACACAAGTGCAAAAAGTGGTTTTTCAACACTATCACAAGTGCAAAAAGTGTTTTTTCCACACTAATGCAAGTGCAAAAGTGGTTTCCTGCACCAACACAAGTGCGAAAAGTGGTTTTTCAACACTAACACAAGTGCGAAAAGTGGTTTGTCAACACTAACACAAGTGCGAAAAGTGGTTTTTCAACACTAACACAAGTGGGAAAAGTGCTTTTCCCACACTAATACAAGTGCAAAAGTGGTTTCCTGCACCAACACAAGTGCGAAAAGTGGTTTTTCAACACTAAAACAAGTGTGAAAATTGGTTTTTCAACACTAACACAAGTGCGAAAAGTGGCTTTTCAACACTAACACAAGTGCAAAAGTGGTATCCTGCACCAACACAAGTGCGAAAAGTGGTTTTTCAACACTAACACAATTGCGAAAAGTGGTTTTTCCACACTAATACAAGTGCAAAAGTGGTTTCCTGCACCAACACAAGTGCGAAAAGTGGTTTTTCAACACTAACACAAGTGCAAAAAGTGGTTTTTCAACACTATCACAAGTGCAAAAAGTGTTTTTTCCACACTAATGCAAGTGCAAAAGTGGTTTCCTGCACCAACACAAGTGCGAAAAGTGGTTTTTCAACACTAACACAAGTGCGAAAAGTGGTTTGTCAACACTAACACAAGTGCGAAAAGTGGTTTTTCCACACTAATACAAGTGCAAAAGTGGTTTCCTGCACCAACACAAGTGCGAAAAGTGGTTTTTCAACACTAACACAAGTGCGAAAAGTGGTTTTTCAACACTAACACAAGTGCGAAAAGTGGTTTTTCCACACAAATACAAGTGCAAAAGTGGTTTCCTGCACCAACACAAGTGCGAAAAGTGGTTTTTCAACACTAACACAAGTGCAAAAAGTGGTTTTTCAACACTAACACAAGTGCGAAAAGTGGTTTTTCCACACAAATACAAGTGCAAAAGTGGTTTCCTGCACCAACACAAGTGCGAAAAGTGGTTTTTCAACACTAACACAAGTGCGAAAAGTGGTTTTTCAACACTAACACAAGTGCGAAAAGTGTTTTTTCCACACTAATACAAGTGCAAAAGTGGTTTCCTGCACCAACACAAGTGCGAAAAGTGGTTTTTCAACACTAACACAAGTGCGAAAAGTGGTTTTTCAACACTAACACAAGTGCGAAAAGTGTTTTTTCCACACTAATACTAATGCAAAAGTGGTTTCATGCACCAACACAAGTGCGAAAAGTGGTTTTTCAACACTAACACAAGTGCAAAAAGTGGTTTTTCAACACTAACACAAGTGCGAAAAGTGGTTTTTCCACACAAATACAAGTGCAAAAGTGGTTTCCTGCACCAACACAAGTGCGAAAAGTGGTTTTTCAACACTAACACAAGTGCGAAAAGTGGTTTTTCAACACTAACACAAGTGCGAAAAGCGTTTTTTCCACACCAATACAAGTGCAAAAGTGGTTTCCTGCACCAACACAAGTGCGAAAAGTGGTTTTTCAACACTAACACAAGTGCGAAAAGTGGTTTTTCAACACTAACACAAGTGCAAAAAGTGGTTTTTCCACACTAATACAAGTGCAAAAGTGGTTTCCTGCACCAACACAAGTGCGAAAAGTGGTTTTTCAACACTATCACAAGTGCAAAAAGTGTTTTTTCCACACTAATACAAGTGCAAAAGTGGTTTCCTGCACCAACACAAGTGCGAAAAGTGGTTTTTCAACACTAACACAAGTGCAAAAAGTGGTTTTTCAACACTAACACAAGTGCAAAAAGTGTTTTTTCCACACTAATACAAGTGCAAAAGTGGTTTCCTGCACCAACACAAGTGCGAAAAGTGGTTTTTCAACACTAACACAAGTGCAAAAAGTGGTTTTTCAACACTAACACAAGTGCAAAAAGTGGTTTTTCCACACTAATACAAGTGCAAAAGTGGTTTCCTGCACCAACACAAGTGCGAAAAGTGGTTTTTCAACACTAACACAAGTGCAAAAAGTGGTTTTTCAACACTAACACAAGTGCGAAAAGTGGTTTTTCCACACAAATACAAGTGCAAAAGTGGTTTCCTGCACCAACACAAGTGCGAAAAGTGGTTTTTCAACACTACCACAAGTGCGAAAAGTGGTTTTTCAACACTAACACAAGTGCAAAAAGTGTTTTTTCCACACTAATACAAGTGCAAAAGTGGTTTCCTGCACCAACACAAGTGCGAAAAGTGGTTTTTCAACACTAACACAAGTGCGAAAAGTGGTTTTTCAACACTAACACAAGTGCGAAAAGTGGTTTTTCAACGCTATCACAAGTGCAAAAAGTGTTTTTCCCACACTAATACAAGTGCAAAAGTGGTTTCCTGCACCAACACAAGTGCGAAAAGTGGTTTTTCAACACTAACACAAGTGCAAAAAGTGGTTTTTCAACACTAACACAAGTGCAAAAAGTGGTTTTTCCACACTAATACAAGTGCAAAAGTGGTTTCCTGCACCAACACAAGTGCGAAAAGTGGTTTTTCAACACTAACACAAGTGCAAAAAGTGGTTTTTCAACACTAACACAAGTGCGAAAAGTGGTTTTTCCACACAAATACAAGTGCAAAAGTGGTTTCCTCCACCAACACAAGTGCGAAAAGTGCTTTTCCCACACTAATACAAGTGCAAAAGTGGTTTCCTGCACCAACACAAGTGCGAAAAGTGGTTTTTCAACACTAAAACAAGTGTGAAAATTGGTTTTTCAACACTAACACAAGTGCGAAAAGTGGCTTTTCAACACTAACACAAGTGCAAAAGTGGTATCCTGCACCAACACAAGTGCGAAAAGTGGTTTTTCAACACTAACACAATTGCGAAAAGTGGTTTTTCCACACTAATACAAGTGCAAAAGTGGTTTCCTGCACCAACACAAGTGCGAAAAGTGGTTTTTCAACACTAACACAAGTGCAAAAAGTGGTTTTTCAACACTATCACAAGTGCAAAAAGTGTTTTTTCCACACTAATGCAAGTGCAAAAGTGGTTTCCTGCACCAACACAAGTGCGAAAAGTGGTTTTTCAACACTAACACAAGTGCGAAAAGTGGTTTGTCAACACTAACACAAGTGCGAAAAGTGGTTTTTCCACACTAATACAAGTGCAAAAGTGGTTTTCTGCACCAACACAAGTGCGAAAAGTGGTTTTTCAACACTAACACAAGTGCGAAAAGTGGTTTTTCAACACCAACACAAGTGCGAAAAGTGGTTTTTCCACACAAATACAAGTGCAAAAGTGGTTTCCTGCACCAACACAAGTGCGAAAAGTGGTTTTTCAACACTAACACAAGTGCAAAAAGTGGTTTTTCAACACTAACACAAGTGCGAAAAGTGGTTTTTCCACACAAATACAAGTGCAAAAGTGGTTTCCTGCACCAACACAAGTGCGAAAAGTGGTTTTTCAACACTAACACAAGTGCGAAAAGTGGTTTTTCAACACTAACACAAGTGCGAAAAGTGTTTTTTCCACACTAATACAAGTGCAAAAGTGGTTTCCTGCACCAACACAAGTGCGAAAATTGGTTTTTCAACACTAACACAAGTGCGAAAAGTGGTTTTTCAACACTAACACAAGTGCGAAAAGTGGTTTTTCAACACTAACACAAGTGCGAAAAGTGGTTTTTCAACACTAACACAAGTGGGAAAAATGCTTTTCCCACACTAATACAAGTGCAAAAGTGGTTTCCTGCACCAACACAAGTGCGAAAAGTGGTTTTTCAACACTAACACAAGTGCGAAAAGTGGTTTTTCAACACTAACACAAGTGCAAAAAGTGTTTTTTCCACACTAATACAAGTGCAAAAGTGGTTTCCTGCACCAACACAAGTGCGAAAAGTGGTTTTTCAACACTAACACAAGTGCGAAAAGTGTTTTTTCAACACTAACACAAGTGCAAAAAGTGGTTTTTCCACACTAATACAAGTGCAAAAGTGGTTTCCTGCACCAACACAAGTGCGAAAAGTGGTTTTTCAACACTAACACAAGTGCAAAAAGTGGTTTTTCAACACTAACACAAGTGCGAAAAGTGGTTTTTCCACACAAATACAGGTGCAAAAGTGGTTTCCTGCACCAACACAAGTGCGAAAAGTGGTTTTTCAACACTAACACAAGTGCGAAAAGTGGTTTTTCAACACTAACACAAGTGCGAAAAGTGTTTTTTCCACACTAATACAAGTGCAAAAGTGGTTTCCTGCACCAACACAAGTGCGAAAAGTGGTTTTTCAACACTAACACAAGTGCGAAAAGTGGTTTTTCAACACTAACACAAGTGCGAAAAGTGTTTTTTCCACACTAATACAAGTGCAAAAGTGGTTTCCTGCACCAACACAAGTGCGAAAAGTGGTTTTTCAACACTAACACAAGTGCAAAAAGTGGTTTTTCAACACTAACACAAGTGCGAAAAGTGGTTTTTCCACACAAATACAAGTGCAAAAGTGGTTTCCTGCACCAACACAAGTGCGAAAAGTGGTTTTTCAACACTAACACAAGTGCGAAAAGTGGTTTTTCAACACTAACACAAGTGCGAAAAGTGTTTTTTCCACACTAATACAAGTGCAAAAGTGGTTTCCTGCACCAACACAAGTGCGAAAAGTGGTTTTTCAACACTAACACAAGTGCGAAAAGTGGTTTTTCAACACTAACGCAAGTGCAAAAAGTGGTTTTTCCACACTAATACAAGTGCAAAAGTGGTTTCCTGCACCAACACAAGTGCGAAAAGTGGTTTTTCAACATTATCACAAGTGCAAAAAGTGTTTTTTCCACACTAATACAAGTGCAAAAGTGGTTTCCTGCACCAACACAAGTGCGAAAAGTGGTTTTTCAACACTAACACAAGTGCGAAAAGTGGTTTTTCAACACTAACACAAGTGCGAAAAGTGTTTTTTCCACACTAATACAAGTGCAAAAGTGGTTTCCTGCACCAACACAAGTGCGAAAAGTGGTTTTTCAACACTAACACAAGTGCGAAAAGTGGTTTTTCAACACTAACACAAGTGCAAAAAGTGGTTTTTCCACACTAATACAAGTGCAAAAGTGGTTTCCTGCACCAACACAAGTGCGAAAAGTGGTTTTTCAACACTAACACAAGTGCAAAAAGTGGTTTTTCAACACTAACACAAGTGCGAAAAGTGGTTTTTCCACACAAATACAAGTGCAAAAGTGGTTTCCTGCACCAACACAAGTGCGAAAAGTGGTTTTTCAACACTAACACAAGTGCGAAAAGTGGTTTTTCAACACTAACACAAGTGCAAAAAGTGTTTTTTCCACACTAATACAAGTGCAAAAGTGGTTTCCTGCACCAACACAAGTGCGAAAAGTGGTTTTTCAACACTAACACAAGTGCGAAAAGTGGTTTTTCAACACTAACACAAGTGCGAAAAGTGGTTTTTCAACGCTATCACAAGTGCAAAAAGTGTTTTTTCCACACTAATACAAGTGCAAAAGTGGTTTCCTGCACCAACACAAGTGCGAAAAGTGGTTTTTCAACACTAACACAAGTGCGAAAAGTGGTTTTTCAACACTAACACAAGTGCGAAAAGTGGTTTTTCAACACTATCACAAGTGCAAAAAGTGTTTTTTCCACACTAATACAAGTGCAAAAGTGGTTTCCTGCACCAACACAAGTGCGAAAAGTGGTTTTTCAACACTAATACAAGTGCGAAAAGTGGTTTTTCCACACTAATACAAGTGCAAAAGTGGTTTCCTGCACCAACACAAGTGCGAAAAGTGGTTTTTCAACACTAACACAAGTGCGAAAAGTGGTTTTTCAACACTAACACAAGTGCGAAAAGTGGTTTTTCAACACTAACACAAGTGGGAAAAGTGCTTTTCCCACACTAATACAAGTGCAAAAGTGGTTTCCTGCACCAACACAAGTGCGAAAAGTGGTTTTTCAACACTAAAACAAGTGTGAAAATTGGTTTTTCAACACTAACACAAGTGCGAAAAGTGGCTTTTCAACACTAACACAAGTGCAAAAGTGGTATCCTGCACCAACACAAGTGCGAAAAGTGGTTTTTCAACACTAACACAATTGCGAAAAGTGGTTTTTCCACACTAATACAAGTGCAAAAGTGGTTTCCTGCACCAACACAAGTGCGAAAAGTGGTTTTTCAACACTAACACAAGTGCAAAAAGTGGTTTTTCAACACTATCACAAGTGCAAAAAGTGTTTTTTCCACACTAATGCAAGTGCAAAAGTGGTTTCCTGCACCAACACAAGTGCGAAAAGTGGTTTTTCAACACTAACACAAGTGCGAAAAGTGGTTTGTCAACACTAACACAAGTGCGAAAAGTGGTTTTTCCACACTAATACAAGTGCAAAAGTGGTTTCCTGCACCAAAACAAGTGCGAAAAGTGGTTTTTCAACACTAACACAAGTGCGAAAAGTGGTTTTTCAACACTATCACAAGTGCAAAAAGTGTTTTTTCCACACTAATACAAGTGCAAAAGTGGTTTCCTGTACCAACACAAGTGCAAAAAGTGGTTTTTCAACACCAACACAAGTGCGAAAAGTCGTTTGTCAACACTAACACAAGTGCGAAAAGTGGTTTTCCACACTAATACAAGTGCAAAAGTGGTTTCCTGCACCAACACAAGTACGAAAAGTGGTTTTTCAACACTAACACAAGTGCGATAAGTGGTTTTTCAACACTAACACAAGTGCGAAAAGTGTTTTTTCCACACTAATACAAGTGCAAAAGTGGTTTCCTGCACCAACACAAGTGCGAAAAGTGGTTTTTCAACACTAACACAAGTGCGAAAAGTGGTTTTTCAACACTATCACAAGTGCAAAAAGTGTTTTTTCCACACTAATACAAGTGCAAAAGTGGTTTCCTGCACCAACACAAGTGCGAAAAGTGGTTTTTCAACACTAACACAAGTGCAAAAAGTGGTTTTTCAACACTAACACAAGTGCAAAAAGTGGTTTTTCCACACTAATACAAGTGCAAAAGTGGTTTCCTGCACCAACACAAGTGCGAAAAGTGGTTTTTCAACACTAACTCAAGTGCAAAAAGTGGTTTTTCAACACTAACACAAGTGCGAAAAGTGGTTTTTCCACACAAATACAAGTGCAAAAGTGGTTTCCTGCACCAACACAAGTGCGAAAAGTGGTTTTTCAACACTAACACAAGTGCGAAAAGTGGTTTTTCAACACTAACACAAGTGCGAAAAGTGTTTTTTCCACACTAATACAAGTGCAAAAGTGGTTTCCTGCACCAACACAAGTGCGAAATGTGGTTTTTCAACACTAACACAAGTGCGAAAAGTGGTTTTTCAACACTAACACAAGTGCAAAAAGTGTTTTTTCCACACTAATACAAGTGCAAAAGTGGTTTCCTGCACCAACACAAGTGCGAAAAGTGGTTTTTCAACACTAACACAAGTGCAAAAAGTGGTTTTTCAACACTAACACAAGTGCGAAAAGTGGTTTTTCCACACAAATACAAGTGCAAAAGTGGTTTCCTGCACCAACACAAGTGCGAAAAGTGGTTTTTCAACACTAACACAAGTGCGAAAAGTGGTTTTTCAACACTAACACAAGTGCAAAAAGTGTTTTTTCCACACTAATACAAGTGCAAAAGTGGTTTCCTGCACCAACACAAGTGCGAAAAGTGGTTTTTCAACACTAACACAAGTGCGAAAAGTGGTTTTTCAACACTAACACAAGTGCGAAAAGTGGTTTTTCAACGCTATCACAAGTGCAAAAAGTGTTTTTTCCACACTAATACAAGTGCAAAAGTGGTTTCCTGCACCAACACAAGTGCGAAAAGTGGTTTTTCAACACTAACACAAGTGCGAAAAGTGGTTTTTCAACACTAACACAAGTGCGAAAAGTGGTTTTTCAACACTATCACAAGTGCAAAAAGTGTTTTTTCCACACTAATACAAGTGCAAAAGTGGTTTCCTGCACCAACACAAGTGCGAAAAGTGGTTTTTCAACACTAATACAAGTGCGAAAAGTGGTTTTTCCACACTAATACAAGTGCAAAAGTGGTTTCCTGCACCAACACAAGTGCGAAAAGTGGTTTTTCAACACTAACACAAGTGCGAAAAGTGGTTTTTCAACACTAACACAAGTGCAAATAGTGGTTTTTCCACACTAATACAAGTGCAAAAGTGGTTACCTGCACCAACACAAGTGCGAAAAGTGGTTTTTCAACACTAACACAAGTGCGAAAAGTGGTTTTTCCACACTAATACAAGTGCAAAAGTGGTTTCCTGCACCAACACAAGTGCGAAAAGTGGTTTTTCAACACTAACACAAGTGCGAAAAGTGGTTTTTCAACACTATCACAAGTGCAAAAAGTGGTTTTTCAACACTAACACAAGTGCGAAAAGTGGTTTTTCAACACTAACACAAGTGCGAAAAGTGTTTTTTCCACACT
Organism: Myxine glutinosa; assembly: GCF_964187855.1. Classification (NCBI taxonomy): domain Eukaryota; kingdom Metazoa; phylum Chordata; class Myxini; order Myxiniformes; family Myxinidae; genus Myxine; species Myxine glutinosa. Next base: position 32,062 of record NW_027619125.1, read on the forward strand.
AATACAAGTGCAAAAGTGGTTTCCTGCACCAACACAAGTGCGAAAAGTGGTTTTTCAACACTAACACAAGTGCGAAAAGTGGTTTTTCAACACTATCACAAGTGCAAAAAGTGTTTTTTCCACACTAATACAAGTGCAAAAGTGGTTTCCTGCACCAACACAAGTGCGAAAAGTGGTTTTTCAACACTAACACAAGTGCAAAATGTGGTTTTTCAACACTAACACAAGTGCAAAAAGTGGTTTTTCCACACTAATACAAGTGCAAAAGTGGTTTCCTGCACCAACACAAGTGCGAAAAGTGGTTTTTCAACACTAACACAAGTGCAAAAAGTGGTTTTTCAACACTAACACAAGTGCGAAAAGTGGTTTTTCCACACAAATACAAGTGCAAAAGTGGTTTCCTGCACCAACACAAGTGCGAAAAGTGGTTTTTCAACACTAACACAAGTGCGAAAAGTGGTTTTTCAACACTAACACAAGTGCGAAAAGTGGCTTTTCAACACTAATACAAGTGCAAAAGTGGTATCCTGCACCAACACAAGTGCGAAAAGTGGTTTTTCAACACTAACACAATTGCGAAAAGTGGTTTTTCCACACTAATACAAGTGCAAAAGTGGTTTCCTGCACCAACACAAGTGCGAAAAGTGGTTTTTCAACACTAACACAAGTGCAAAAAGTGGTTTTTCAACACTATCACAAGTGCAAAAAGTGTTTTTTCCACACTAATGCAAGTGCAAAAGTGGTTTCCTGCACCAACACAAGTGCGAAAAGTGGTTTTTCAACACTAACACAAGTGCGAAAAGTGGTTTGTCAACACTAACACAAGTGCGAAAAGTGGTTTTTCCACACTAATACAAGTGCAAAAGTGGTTTCCTGCACCAACACAAGTGCGAAAAGTGGTTTTTCAACACTAACACAAGTGCGAAAAGTGGTTTTTCAACACTATCACAAGTGCAAAAAGTGTTTTTTCCACACTAATACAAGTGCAAAAGTGGTTTCCTGTACCAACACAAGTGCAAAAAGTGGTTTTTCAACACCAACACAAGTGCGAAAAGTCGTTTGTCAACACTAACACAAGTGCGAAAAGTGGTTTTCCACACTAATACAAGTGCAAAAGTGGTTTCCTGCACCAACACAAGTACGAAAAGTGGTTTTTCAACACTAACACAAGTGCGATAAGTGGTTTTTCAACACTAACACAAGTGCGAAAAGTGTTTTTTCCACACTAATACAAGTGCAAAAGTGGTTTCCTGCACCAACACAAGTGCGAAAAGTGGTTTTTCAACACTAACACAAGTGCGAAAAGTGGTTTTTCAACACTATCACAAGTGCAAAAAGTGTTTTTTCCACACTAATACAAGTGCAAAAGTGGTTTCCTGCACCAACACAAGTGCGAAAAGTGGTTTTTCAACACTAACACAAGTGCAAAAAGTGGTTTTTCAACACTAACACAAGTGCAAAAAGTGGTTTTTCCACACTAATACAAGTGCAAAAGTGGTTTCCTGCACCAACACAAGTGCGAAAAGTGGTTTTTCAACACTAACTCAAGTGCAAAAAGTGGTTTTTCAACACTAACACAAGTGCGAAAAGTGGTTTTTCCACACAAATACAAGTGCAAAAGTGGTTTCCTGCACCAACACAAGTGCGAAAAGTGGTTTTTCAACACTAACACAAGTGCGAAAAGTGGTTTTTCAACACTAACACAAGTGCGAAAAGTGTTTTTTCCACACTAATACAAGTGCAAAAGTGGTTTCCTGCACCAACACAAGTGCGAAAAGTGGTTTTTCAACACTAACACAAGTGCGAAAAGTGGTTTTTCAACACTAACACAAGTGCAAAAAGTGGTTTTTCCACACTAATACAAGTGCAAAAGTGGTTTCCTGCACCAACACAAGTGCGAAAAGTGGTTTTTCAACACTAACACAAGTGCAAAAAGTGGTTTTTCAACACTAACACAAGTGCGAAAAGTGGTTTTTCCACACAAATACAAGTGCAAAAGTGGTTTCCTGCACCAACACAAGTGCGAAAAGTGGTTTTTCAACACGAACACAAGTGCGAAAAGTGGTTTTTCAACACTAACACAAGTGCAAAAAGTGTTTTTTCCACACTAATACAAGTGCAAAAGTGGTTTCCTGCACCAACACAAGTGCGAAAAGTGGTTTTTCAACACTAACACAAGTGCGAAAAGTGGTTTTTCAACACTAACACAAGTGCGAAAAGTGGTTTTTCAACGCTATCACAAGTGCAAAAAGTGTTTTTTCCACACTAATACAAGTGCAAAAGTGGTTTCCTGCACCAACACAAGTGCGAAAAGTGGTTTTTCAACACTAATACAAGTGCGAAAAGTGGTTTTTCCACACTAATACAAGTGCAAAAGTGGTTTCCTGCACCAACACAAGTGCGAAAAGTGGTTTTTCAACACTAACACAAGTGCGAAAAGTGGTTTTTCAACACTAACACAAGTGCAAAAAGTGGTTTTTCCACACTAATACAAGTGCAAAAGTGGTTACCTGCACCAACACAAGTGCGAAAAGTGGTTTTTCAACACTAACACAAGTGCGAAAAGTGGTTTTTCCACACTAATACAAGTGCAAAAGTGGTTTCCTGCACCAACACAAGTGCGAAAAGTGGTTTTTCAACACTAACACAAGTGCGAAAAGTGGTTTTTCAACACTATCACAAGTGCAAAAAGTGGTTTTTCAACACTAACACAAGTGCGAAAAGTGGTTTTTCAACACTAACACAAGTGCGAAAAGTGTTTTTTCCACACTAATACAAGTGCAAAAGTGGTTTCCTGCACCAACACAAGTGCGAAAAGTGGTTTTTCAACACTAACACAAGTGCGAAAAGTGGTTTTTCCACACTAATACAAGTGCAAAAGTGGTTTCCTGCACCAACACAAGTGCGAAAAGTGGTTTTTCAACACTAACACAAGTGCAAAAAGTGTTTTTTCCACACTAATACAAGTGCAAAAGTGGTTTCCTGCACCAACACAAGTGCGAAAAGTGGTTTTTCAACACTAACACAAGTGCGAAAAGTGGTTTTTCAACACTAACACAAGTGCAAAAAGTGTTTTTTCCACACTAATACAAGTGCAAAAGTGGTTTTTCAACACTAATACAAGTGCGAAAAGTGGTTTTTCCACACTAATACAAGTGCAAAAGTGGTTTCCTGCACCAACACAAGTGCGAAAAGTGGTTTTTCAACACTAACACAAGTGCGAAAAGTGGTTTTTCAACACTAACACAAGTGCAAAAAGTGGTTTTTCCACACTAATACAAGTGCAAAAGTGGTTTCCTGCACCAACACAAGTGCGAAAAGTGGTTTTTCAACACCATCACAAGTGCGAAAAGTGGTTTTTCAACACTAACACATGTGCGAAAAGTGGTTTTTCAACACTAAAACAAGTGGGAAAAGTGCTTTTCCCACACTAATACAAGTGCAAAAGTGGTTTCCTGCACCAACACAAGTGCGAAAAGTGGTTTTTCAACACTAAAACAAGTGTGAAAATTGGTTTTTCAACACTAACACAAGTGCGAAAAGTGGCTTTTCAACACTAACACAAGTGCAAAAGTGGTATCCTGCACCAACACAAGTGCGAAAAGTGGTTTTTCAACACTAACACAATTGCGAAAAGTCGTTTGTCAACACTAACACAAGTGCGAAAAGTGGTTTTTCCACACTAATACAAGTGCAAAAGTGGTTTCCTGCACCAACACAAGTGCGAAAAGTGGTTTTTCAACACTAACACAAGTGCGAAAAGTGGTTTTTCAACACTATCACAAGTGCAAAAAGTGTTTTTTCCACACTAATACAAGTGCAAAAGTGGTTTCCTGTACCAACACAAGTGCAAAAAGTGGTTTTTCAACACCAACACAAGTGCGAAAAGTCGTTTGTCAACACTAACACAAGTGCGAAAAGTGGTTTTCCACACTAATACAAGTGCAAAAGTGGTTTCCTGCACCAACACAAGTACGAAAAGTGGTTTTTCAACACTAACACAAGTGCGATAAGTGGTTTTTCAACACTAACACAAGTGCGAAAAGTGTTTTTTCCACACTAATACAAGTGCAAAAGTGGTTTCCTGCACCAACACAAGTGCGAAAAGTGGTTTTTCAACACTAACACAAGTGCGAAAAGTGGTTTTTCAACACTATCACAAGTGCAAAAAGTGTTTTTTCCACACTAATACAAGTGCAAAAGTGGTTTCCTGCACCAACACAAGTGCGAAAAGTGGTTTTTCAACACTAACACAAGTGCAAAAAGTGGTTTTTCAACACTAACACAAGTGCAAAAAGTGGTTTTTCCACACTAATACAAGTGCAAAAGTGGTTTCCTGCACCAACACAAGTGCGAAAAGTGGTTTTTCAACACTAACACAAGTGCAAAAAGTGGTTTTTCAACACTAACACAAGTGCGAAAAGTGGTTTTTCCACACAAATACAAGTGCAAAAGTGGTTTCCTGCACCAACACAAGTGCGAAAAGTGGTTTTTCAACACTAACACAAGTGCGAAAAGTGGTTTTTCAAAACTAACACAAGTGCGAAAAGTGTTTTTTCCACACTAATACAAGTGCAAAAGTGGTTTCCTGCACCAACACAAGTGCGAAAAGTGGTTTTTCAACACTAACACAAGTGCGAAAAGTGGTTTTTCAACACTAACACAAGTGCAAAAAGTGGTTTTTCCACACTAATACAAGTGCAAAAGTGGTTTCCTGCACCAACACAAGTGCGAAAAGTGGTTTTTCAACACTAACACAAGTGCAAAAAGTGGTTTTTCAACACTAACACAAGTGCGAAAAGTGGTTTTTCCACACAAATACAAGTGCAAAAGTGGTTTCCTGCACCAACACAAGTGCGAAAAGTGGTTTTTCAACACCATCACAAGTGCGAAAAGTGGTTTTTCAACACTAACACAAGTGCAAAAAGTGGTTTTTCAACACTAACACAAGTGCGAAAAGTGGTTTTTCCACACAAATACAAGTGCAAAAGTGGTTTCCTGCACCAACACAAGTGCGAAAAGTGGTTTTTCAACACTAACACAAGTGCGAAAAGTGGTTTTTCAACACTAACACAAGTGCGAAAAGTGGTTTTTCAACACTAACACAAGTGGGAAAAGTGCTTTTCCCACACTAATACAAGTGCAAAAGTGGTTTCCTGCACCAACACAAGTGCGAAAAGTGGTTTTTCAACACTAAAACAAGTGTGAAAATTGGTTTTTCAACACTAACACAAGTGCGAAAAGTGGCTTTTCAACACTAACACAAGTGCAAAAGTGGTATCCTGCACCAACACAAGTGCGAAAAGTGGTTTTTCAACACTAACACAATTGCGAAAAGTGGTTTTTCCACACTAATACAAGTGCAAAAGTGGTTTCCTGCACCAACACAAGTGCGAAAAGTGGTTTTTCAACACTAACACAAGTGCAAAAAGTGGTTTTTCAACACTATCACAAGTGCAAAAAGTGTTTTTTCCACACTAATGCAAGTGCAAAAGTGGTTTCCTGCACCAACACAAGTGCGAAAAGTGGTTTTTCAACACTAACACAAGTGCGAAAAGTGGTTTGTCAACACTAACACAAGTGCGAAAAGTGGTTTTTCCACACTAATACAAGTGCAAAAGTGGTTTCCTGCACCAACACAAGTGCGAAAAGTGGTTTTTCAACACTAACACAAGTGCGAAAAGTGGTTTTTCAACACTATCACAAGTGCAAAAAGTGTTTTTTCCACACTAATACAAGTGCAAAAGTGGTTTCCTGTACCAACACAAGTGCAAAAAGTGGTTTTTCAACACCAACACAAGTGCGAAAAGTCGTTTGTCAACACTAACACAAGTGCGAAAAGTGGTTTTCCACACTAATACAAGTGCAAAAGTGGTTTCCTGCACCAACACAAGTACGAAAAGTGGTTTTTCAACACTAACACAAGTGCGATAAGTGGTTTTTCAACACTAACACAAGTGCGAAAAGTGTTTTTTCCACACTAATACAAGTGCAAAAGTGGTTTCCTGCACCAACACAAGTGCGAAAAGTGGTTTTTCAACACTAACACAAGTGCGAAAAGTGGTTTTTCAACACTATCACAAGTGCAAAAAGTGTTTTTTCCACACTAATACAAGTGCAAAAGTGGTTTCCTGCACCAACACAAGTGCGAAAAGTGGTTTTTCAACACTAACACAAGTGCAAAAAGTGGTTTTTCAACACTAACACAAGTGCAAAAAGTGGTTTTTCCACACTAATACAAGTGCAAAAGTGGTTTCCTGCACCAACACAAGTGCGAAAAGTGGTTTTTCAACACTAACTCAAGTGCAAAAAGTGGTTTTTCAACACTAACACAAGTGCGAAAAGTGGTTTTTCCACACAAATACAAGTGCAAAAGTGGTTTCCTGCACCAACACAAGTGCGAAAAGTGGTTTTTCAACACTAACACAAGTGCGAAAAGTGGTTTTTCAACACTAACACAAGTGCGAAAAGTGTTTTTTCCACACTAATACAAGTGCAAAAGTGGTTTCCTGCACCAACACAAGTGCGAAATGTGGTTTTTCAACACTAACACAAGTGCGAAAAGTGGTTTTTCAACACTAACACAAGTGCAAAAAGTGGTTTTCCACACTAATACAAGTGCAAAAGTGGTTTCCTGCACCAACACAAGTGCGAAAAGTGGTTTTTCAACACTAACACAAGTGCAAAAAGTGGTTTTTCAACACTAACACAAGTGCGAAAAGTGGTTTTTCCACACAAATACAAGTGCAAAAGTGGTTTCCTGCACCAACACAAGTGCGAAAAGTGGTTTTTCAACACTAACACAAGTGCGAAAAGTGGTTTTTCAACACTAACACAAGTGCAAAAAGTGTTTTTTCCACACTAATACAAGTGCAAAAGTGGTTTCCTGCACCAACACAAGTGCGAAAAGTGGTTTTTCAACACTAACACAAGTGCGAAAAGTGGTTTTTCAACACTAACACAAGTGCGAAAAGTGGTTTTTCAACGCTATCACAAGTGCAAAAAGTGTTTTTTCCACACTAATACAAGTGCAAAAGTGGTTTCCTGCACCAACACAAGTGCGAAAAGTGGTTTTTCAACACTAACACAAGTGCGAAAAGTGGTTTTTCAACACTAACACAAGTGCGAAAAGTGGTTTTTCAACACTATCACAAGTGCAAAAAGTGTTTTTTCCACACTAATACAAGTGCAAAAGTGGTTTCCTGCACCAACACAAGTGCGAAAAGTGGTTTTTCAACACTAATACAAGTGCGAAAAGTGGTTTTTCCACACTAATACAAGTGCAAAAGTGGTTTCCTGCACCAACACAAGTGCGAAAAGTGGTTTTTCAACACTAACACAAGTGCGAAAAGTGGTTTTTCAACACTAACACAAGTGCAAATAGTGGTTTTTCCACACTAATACAAGTGCAAAAGTGGTTACCTGCACCAACACAAGTGCGAAAAGTGGTTTTTCAACACTAACACAAGTGCGAAAAGTGGTTTTTCCACACTAATACAAGTGCAAAAGTGGTTTCCTGCACCAACACAAGTGCGAAAAGTGGTTTTTCAACACTAACACAAGTGCGAAAAGTGGTTTTTCAACACTATCACAAGTGCAAAAAGTGGTTTTTCAACACTAACACAAGTGCGAAAAGTGGTTTTTCAACACTAACACAAGTGCGAAAAGTGTTTTTTCCACACTAATACAAGTGCAAAAGTGGTTTCCTGCACCAACACAAGTGCGAAAAGTGGTTTTTCAACACTAACACAAGTGCGAAAAGTGGTTTTTCAACACTATCACAAGTGCAAAAAGTGTTTTTTCCACACTAATACAAGTGCAAAAGTGGTTTCCTGCACCAACACAAGTGCGAAAAGTGGTTTTTCAACACTAACACAAGTGCAAAAAGTGGTTTTTCAACACTAACACAAGTGCAAAAAGTGGTTTTTCCACACTAATACAAGTGCAAAAGTGGTTTCCTGCACCAACACAAGTGCGAAAAGTGGTTTTTCAACACTAACACAAGTGCAAAAAGTGGTTTTTCAACACTAACACAAGTGCGAAAAGTGGTTTTTCCACACAAATACAAGTGCAAAAGTGGTTTCCTGCACCAACACAAGTGCGAAAAGTGGTTTTTCAACACTAACACAAGTGCGAAAAGTGGTTTTTCAACACTAACACAAGTGCGAAAAGTGGCTTTTCAACACTAATACAAGTGCAAAAGTGGTATCCTGCACCAACACAAGTGCGAAAAGTGGTTTTTCAACACTAACACAATTGCGAAAAGTGGTTTTTCCACACTAATACAAGTGCAAAAGTGGTTTCCTGCACCAACACAAGTGCGAAAAGTGGTTTTTCAACACTAACACAAGTGCAAAAAGTGGTTTTTCAACACTATCACAAGTGCAAAAAGTGTTTTTTCCACACTAATGCAAGTGCAAAAGTGGTTTCCTGCACCAACACAAGTGCGAAAAGTGGTTTTTCAACACGAACACAAGTGCGAAAAGTGGTTTGTCAACACTAACACAAGTGCGAAAAGTGGTTTTTCCACACTAATACAAGTGCAAAAGTGGTTTCCTGCACCAACACAAGTGCGAAAAGTGGTTTTTCAACACTAACACAAGTGCGAAAAGTGGTTTTTCAACACTATCACAAGTGCAAAAAGTGTTTTTTCCACACTAATACAAGTGCAAAAGTGGTTTCCTGTACCAACACAAGTGCAAAAAGTGGTTTTTCAACACCAACACAAGTGCGAAAAGTCGTTTGTCAACACTAACACAAGTGCGAAAAGTGGTTTTCCACACTAATACAAGTGCAAAAGTGGTTTCCTGCACCAACACAAGTACGAAAAGTGGTTTTTCAACACTAACACAAGTGCGATAAGTGGTTTTTCAACACTAACACAAGTGCGAAAAGTGTTTTTTCCACACTAATACAAGTGCAAAAGTGGTTTCCTGCACCAACACAAGTGCGAAAAGTGGTTTTTCAACACTAACACAAGTGCGAAAAGTGGTTTTTCAACACTATCACAAGTGCAAAAAGTGTTTTTTCCACACTAATACAAGTGCAAAAGTGGTTTCCTGCACCAACACAAGTGCGAAAAGTGGTTTTTCAACACTAACACAAGTGCAAAAAGTGGTTTTTCAACACTAACACAAGTGCAAAAAGTGGTTTTTCCACACTAATACAAGTGCAAAAGTGGTTTCCTGCACCAACACAAGTGCGAAAAGTGGTTTTTCAACACTAACTCAAGTGCAAAAAGTGGTTTTTCAACACTAACACAAGTGCGAAAAGTGGTTTTTCCACACAAATACAAGTGCAAAAGTGGTTTCCTGCACCAACACAAGTGCGAAAAGTGGTTTTTCAACACTAACACAAGTGCGAAAAGTGGTTTTTCAACACTAACACAAGTGCGAAAAGTGTTTTTTCCACACTAATACAAGTGCAAAAGTGGTTTCCTGCACCAACACAAGTGCGAAAAGTGGTTTTTCAACACTAACACAAGTGCGAAAAGTGGTTTTTCAACACTAACACAAGTGCAAAAAGTGGTTTTTCCACACTAATACAAGTGCAAAAGTGGTTTCCTGCACCAACACAAGTGCGAAAAGTGGTTTTTCAACACTAACACAAGTGCAAAAAGTGGTTTTTCAACACTAACACAAGTGCGAAAAGTGGTTTTTCCACACAAATACAAGTGCAAAAGTGGTTTCCTGCACCAACACAAGTGCGAAAAGTGGTTTTTCAACACTAACACAAGTGCGAAAAGTGGTTTTTCAACACTAACACAAGTGCAAAAAGTGTTTTTTCCACACTAATACAAGTGCAAAAGTGGTTTCCTGCACCAACACAAGTGCGAAAAGTGGTTTTTCAACACTAACACAAGTGCGAAAAGTGGTTTTTCAACACTAACACAAGTGCGAAAAGTGGTTTTTCAACGCTATCACAAGTGCAAAAAGTGTTTTTTCCACACTAATACAAGTGCAAAAGTGGTTTCCTGCACCAACACAAGTGCGAAAAGTGGTTTTTCAACACTAACACAAGTGCGAAAAGTGGTTTTTCAACACTAACACAAGTGCGAAAAGTGGTTTTTCAACACTATCACAAGTGCAAAAAGTGTTTTTTCCACACTAATACAAGTGCAAAAGTGGTTTCCTGCACCAACACAAGTGCGAAAAGTGGTTTTTCAACACTAATACAAGTGCGAAAAGTGGTTTTTCCACACTAATACAAGTGCAAAAGTGGTTTCCTGCACCAACACAAGTGCGAAAAGTGGTTTTTCAACACTAACACAAGTGCGAAAAGTGGTTTTTCAACACTAACACAAGTGCGAAAAGTGGTTTTTCAACACTAACACAAGTGGGAAAAGTGCTTTTCCCACACTAATACAAGTGCAAAAGTGGTTTCCTGCACCAACACAAGTGCGAAAAGTGGTTTTTCAACACTAAAACAAGTGTGAAAATTGGTTTTTCAACACTAACACAAGTGCGAAAAGTGGCTTTTCAACACTAACACAAGTGCAAAAGTGGTATCCTGCACCAACACAAGTGCGAAAAGTGGTTTTTCAACACTAACACAATTGCGAAAAGTGGTTTTTCCACACTAATACAAGTGCAAAAGTGGTTTCCTGCACCAACACAAGTGCGAAGAGTGGTTTTTCAACACTAACACAAGTGCAAAAAGTGGTTTTTCAACACTATCACAAGTGCAAAAAGTGTTTTTTCCACACTAATGCAAGTGCAAAAGTGGTTTCCTGCACCAACACAAGTGCGAAAAGTGGTTTTTCAACACTAACACAAGTGCGAAAAGTGGTTTGTCAACACTAACACAAGTGCGAAAAGTGGTTTTTCCACACTAATACAAGTGCAAAAGTGGTTTCCTGCACCAAAACAAGTGCGAAAAGTGGTTTTGCAACACTAACACAAGTGCGAAAAGTGGTTTTTCAACACTATCACAAGTGCAAAAAGTGTTTTTTCCACACTAATACAAGTGCAAAAGTGGTTTCCTGTACCAACACAAGTGCAAAAAGTGGTTTTTCAACACCAACACAAGTGCGAAAAGTCGTTTGTCAACACCAACACAAGTGCGAAAAGTGGTTTTCCACACTAATACAAGTGCAAAAGTGGTTTCCTGCACCAACACAAGTACGAAAAGTGGTTTTTCAACACTAACACAAGTGCGATAAGTGGTTTTTCAACACTAACACAAGTGCGAAAAGTGTTTTTTCCACACTAATACAAGTGCAAAAGTGGTTTCCTGCACCAACACAAGTGCGAAAAGTGGTTTTTCAACACTAACACAAGTGCGAAAAGTGGTTTTTCAACACTATCACAAGTGCAAAAAGTGTTTTTTCCACACTAATACAAGTGCAAAAGTGGTTTCCTGCACCAACACAAGTGCGAAAAGTGGTTTTTCAACACTAACACAAGTGCAAAAAGTGGTTTTTCAACACTAACACAAGTGCAAAAAGTGGTTTTTCCACACTAATACAAGTGCAAAAGTGGTTTCCTGCACCAACACAAGTGCGAAAAGTGGTTTTTCAACACTAACTCAAGTGCAAAAAGTGGTTTTTCAACACTAACACAAGTGCGAAAAGTGGTTTTTCCACACAAATACAAGTGCAAAAGTGGTTTCCTGCACCAACACAAGTGCGAAAAGTGGTTTTTCAACACTAACACAAGTGCGAAAAGTGGTTTTTCAACACTAACACAAGTGCGAAAAGTGTTTTTTCCACACTAATACAAGTGCAAAAGTGGTTTCCTGCACCAACACAAGTGCGAAATGTGGTTTTTCAACACTAACACAAGTGCGAAAAGTGGTTTTTCAACACTAACACAAGTGCAAAAAGTGGTTTTCCACACTAATACAAGTGCAAAAGTGGTTTCCTGCACCAACACAAGTGCGAAAAGTGGTTTTTCAACACTAACACAAGTGCAAAAAGTGGTTTTTCAACACTAACACAAGTGCGAAAAGTGGTTTTTCCACACAAATACAAGTGCAAAAGTGGTTTCCTGCACCAACACAAGTGCGAAAAGTGGTTTTTCAACACTAACACAAGTGCGAAAAGTGGTTTTTCAACACTAACACAAGTGCAAAAAGTGTTTTTTCCACACTAATACAAGTGCAAAAGTGGTTTCCTGCACCAACACAAGTGCGAAAAGTGGTTTTTCAACACTAACACAAGTGCGAAAAGTGGTTTTTCAACACTAACACAAGTGCGAAAAGTGGTTTTTCAACGCTATCACAAGTGCAAAAAGTGTTTTTTCCACACTAATTCAAGTGCAAAAGTGGTTTCCTGCACCAACACAAGTGCGAAAAGTGGTTTTTCAACACTAACACAAGTGCGAAAAGTGGTTTTTCAACACTAACACAAGTGCGAAAAGTGGTTTTTCAACACTATCACAAGTGCAAAAAGTGTTTTTTCCACACTAATACAAGTGCAAAAGTGGTTACCTGCACCAACACAAGTGCGAAAAGTGGTTTTTCAACACTAACACAAGTGCGAAAAGTGGTTTTTCCACACTAATACAAGTGCAAAAGTGGTTTCCTGCACCAACACAAGTGCGAAAAGTGGTTTTTCAACACTAACACAAGTGCGAAAAGTGGTTTTTCAACACTATCACAAGTGCAAAAAGTGGTTTTTCAACACTAACACAAGTGCGAAAAGTGGTTTTTCAACACTAACACAAGTGCGAAAAGTGTTTTTTCCACACTAATACAAGTGCAAAAGTGGTTTCCTGCACCAACACAAGTGCGAAAAGTGGTTTTTCAACACTAACACAAGTGCGAAAAGTGGTTTTTCAACACTATCACAAGTGCAAAAAGTGTTTTTTCCACACTAATACAAGTGCAAAAGTGGTTTCCTGCACCAACACAAGTGCGAAAAGTGGTTTTTCAACACTAACACAAGTGCAAAATGTGGTTTTTCAACACTAACACAAGTGCAAAAAGTGGTTTTTCCACACTAATACAAGTGCAAAAGTGGTTTCCTGCACCAACACAAGTGCGAAAAGTGGTTTTTCAACACTAACACAAGTGCAAAAAGTGGTTTTTCAACACTAACACAAGTGCGAAAAGTGGTTTTTTCCACACAAATACAAGTGCAAAAGTGGTTTCCTGCACCAACACAAGTGCGAAAAGTGGTTTTTCAACACTAACACAAGTGCAAAAAGTGGTTTTTCAACACTAACACAAGTGCGAAAAGTGGCTTTTCAACACTAATACAAGTGCAAAAGTGGTATCCTGCACCAACACAAGTGCGAAAAGTGGTTTTTCAACACTAACACAATTGCGAAAAGTGGTTTTTCCACACTAATACAAGTGCAAAAGTGGTTTCCTGCACCAACACAAGTGCGAAAAGTGGTTTTTCAACACTAACACAAGTGCAAAAAGTGGTTTTTCAACACTATCACAAGTGCAAAAAGTGTTTTTTCCACACTAATGCAAGTGCAAAAGTGGTTTCCTGCACCAACACAAGTGCGAAAAGTGGTTTTTCAACACTAACACAAGTGCGAAAAGTGGTTTGTCAACACTAACACAAGTGCGAAAAGTGGTTTTTCCACACTAATACAAGTGCAAAAGTGGTTTCCTGCACCAACACAAGTGCGAAAAGTGGTTTTTCAACACTAACACAAGTGCGAAAAGTGGTTTTTCAACACTATCACAAGTGCAAAAAGTGTTTTTTCCACACTAATACAAGTGCAAAAGTGGTTTCCTGTACCAACACAAGTGCAAAAAGTGGTTTTTCAACACCAACACAAGTGCGAAAAGTCGTTTGTCAACACTAACACAAGTGCGAAAAGTGGTTTTCCACACTAATACAAGTGCAAAAGTGGTTTCCTGCACCAACACAAGTACGAAAAGTGGTTTTTCAACACTAACACAAGTGCGATAAGTGGTTTTTCAACACTAACACAAGTGCGAAAAGTGTTTTTTCCACACTAATACAAGTGCAAAAGTGGTTTCCTGCACCAACACAAGTGCGAAAAGTGGTTTTTCAACACTAACACAAGTGCGAAAAGTGGTTTTTCAACACTATCACAAGTGCAAAAAGTGTTTTTTCCACACTAATACAAGTGCAAAAGTGGTTTCCTGCACCAACACAAGTGCGAAAAGTGGTTTTTCAACACTAACACAAGTGCAAAAAGTGGTTTTTCAACACTAACACAAGTGCAAAAAGTGGTTTTTCCACACTAATACAAGTGCAAAAGTGGTTTCCTGCACCAACACAAGTGCGAAAAGTGGTTTTTCAACACTAACTCAAGTGCAAAAAGTGGTTTTTCAACACTAACACAAGTGCGAAAAGTGGTTTTTCCACACAAATACAAGTGCAAAAGTGGTTTCCTGCACCAACACAAGTGCGAAAAGTGGTTTTTCAACACTAACACAAGTGCGAAAAGTGGTTTTTCAACACTAACACAAGTGCGAAAAGTGTTTTTTCCACACTAATACAAGTGCAAAAGTGGTTTCCTGCACCAACACAAGTGCGAAAAGTGGTTTTTCAACACTAACACAAGTGCGAAAAGTGGTTTTTCAACACTAACACAAGTGCAAAAAGTGGTTTTTCCACACTAATACAAGTGCAAAAGTGGTTTCCTGCACCAACACAAGTGCGAAAAGTGGTTTTTCAACACTAACACAAGTGCAAAAAGTGGTTTTTCAACACTAACACAAGTGCGAAAAGTGGTTTTTCCACACAAATACAAGTGCAAAAGTGGTTTCCTGCACCAACACAAGTGCGAAAAGTGGTTTTTCAACACTAACACAAGTGCGAAAAGTGGTTTTTCAACACTAACACAAGTGCAAAAAGTGTTTTTTCCACACTAATACAAGTGCAAAAGTGGTTTCCTGCACCAACACAAGTGCGAAAAGTGGTTTTTCAACACTAACACAAGTGCGAAAAGTGGTTTTTCAACACTAACACAAGTGCGAAAAGTGGTTTTTCAACGCTATCACAAGTGCAAAAAGTGTTTTTTCCACACTAATACAAGTGCAAAAGTGGTTTCCTGCACCAACACAAGTGCGAAAAGTGGTTTTTCAACACTAACACAAGTGCGAAAAGTGGTTTTTCAACACTAACACAAGTGCGAAAAGTGGTTTTTCAACACTATCACAAGTGCAAAAAGTGTTTTTTCCACACTAATACAAGTGCAAAAGTGGTTTCCTGCACCAACACAAGTGCGAAAAGTGGTTTTTCAACACTAATACAAGTGCGAAAAGTGGTTTTTCCACACTAATACAAGTGCAAAAGTGGTTTCCTGCACCAACACAAGTGCGAAAAGTGGTTTTTCAACACTAACACAAGTGCGAAAAGTGGTTTTTCAACACTAACACAAGTGCAAAAAGTGGTTTTTCCACACTAATACAAGTGCAAAAGTGGTTACCTGCACCAACACAAGTGCGAAAAGTGGTTTTTCAACACTAACACAAGTGCGAAAAGTGGTTTTTTCCACACTAATACAAGTGCAAAAGTGGTTTCCTGCACCAACACAAGTGCGAAAAGTGGTTTTTCAACACTAACACAAGTGCGAAAAGTGGTTTTTCAACACTATCACAAGTGCAAAAAGTGGTTTTTCAACACTAACACAAGTGCGAAAAGTGGTTTTTCAACACTAACACAAGTGCGAAAAGTGTTTTTTCCACACTAATACAAGTGCAAAAGTGGTTTCCTGCACCAACACAAGTGCGAAAAGTGGTTTTTCAACACTAACACAAGTGCGAAAAGTGGTTTTTCAACACTATCACAAGTGCAAAAAGTGTTTTTTCCACACTAATACAAGTGCAAAAGTGGTTTCCTGCACCAACACAAGTGCGAAAAGTGGTTTTTCAACACTAACACAAGTGCAAAAAGTGGTTTTTCAACACTAACACAAGTGCAAAAAGTGGTTTTTCCACACTAATACAAGTGCAAAAGTGGTTTCCTGCACCAACACAAGTGCGAAAAGTGGTTTTTCAACACTAACACAAGTGCAAAAAGTGGTTTTTCAACACAAACACAAGTGCGAAAAGTGGTTTTTCCACACAAATACAAGTGCAAAAGTGGTTTCCTGCACCAACACAAGTGCGAAAAGTGGTTTTTCAACACTAACACAAGTGCGAAAAGTGGTTTTTCAACACTAACACAAGTGCGAAAAGTGTTTTTTCCACACTAATACAAGTGCAAAAGTGGTTTCCTGCACCAATACAAGTGCGAAAAGTGGTTTTTCAACACTAACACAAGTGCGAAAAGTGGTTTTTCAACACTAACACAAGTGCAAAAAGTGGTTTTTCCACACTAATACAAGTGCAAAAGTGGTTTCCTGCACCAACACAAGTGCGAAAAGTGGTTTTTCAACACTAACACAAGTGCAAAAAGTGGTTTTTCAACACTAACACAAGTGCGAAAAGTGGTTTTTCCACACAAATACAAGTGCAAAAGTGGTTTCCTGCACCAACACAAGTGCGAAAAGTGGTTTTTCAACACCATCACAAGTGCGAAAAGTGGTTTTTCAACACTAACACAAGTGCAAAAAGTGGTTTTTCAACACTAACACAAGTGCGAAAAGTGGTTTTTCCACACAAATACAAGTGCAAAAGTGGTTTCCTGCACCAACACAAGTGCGAAAAGTGGTTTTTCAACACTAACACAAGTGCGAAAAGTGGTTTTTCAACACTAACACAAGTGCGAAAAGTGGTTTTTCAACACTAACACAAGTGGGAAAAGTGCTTTTCCCACACTAATACAAGTGCAAAAGTGGTTTCCTGCACCAACACAAGTGCGAAAAGTGGTTTTTCAACACTAAAACAAGTGTGAAAATTGGTTTTTCAACACTAACACAAGTGCGAAAAGTGGCTTTTCAACACTAACACAAGTGCAAAAGTGGTATCCTGCACCAACACAAGTGCGAAAAGTGGTTTTTCAACACTAACACAAGTGGGAAAAGTGCTTTTCCCACACTAATACAAGTGCAAAAGTGGTTTCCTGCACCAACACAAGTGCGAAAAGTGGTTTTTCAACACTAAAACAAGTGTGAAAATTGGTTTTTCAACACTAACACAAGTGCAAAAAGTGGTTTTTCAACACTAACACAAGTGCGAAAAGTGGTTTTTCCACACAAATACAAGTGCAAAAGTGGTTTCCTGCACCAACACAAGTGCGAAAAGTGGTTTTTCAACACTAACACAAGTGCAAAAAGTGGTTTTTCAACACTAACACAAGTGCGAAAAGTGGCTTTTCAACACTAATACAAGTGCAAAAGTGGTATCCTGCACCAACACAAGTGCGAAAAGTGGTTTTTCAACACTAACACAATTGCGAAAAGTGGTTTTTCCACACTAATACAAGTGCAAAAGTGGTTTCCTGCACCAACACAAGTGCGAAAAGTGGTTTTTCAACACTAACACAAGTGCAAAAAGTGGTTTTTCAACACTATCACAAGTGCAAAAAGTGTTTTTTCCACACTAATGCAAGTGCAAAAGTGGTTTCCTGCACCAACACAAGTGCGAAAAGTGGTTTTTCAACACTAACACAAGTGCGAAAAGTGGTTTGTCAACACTAACACAAGTGCGAAAAGTGGTTTGTCCACACTAATACAAGTGCAAAAGTGGTTTCCTGCACCAACACAAGTGCGAAAAGTGGTTTTTCAACACTAACACAAGTGCGAAAAGTGGTTTTTCAACACTATCACAAGTGCAAAAAGTGTTTTTTCCACACTAATACAAGTGCAAAAGTGGTTTCCTGTACCAACACAAGTGCAAAAAGTGGTTTTTCAACACCAACACAAGTGCGAAAAGTCGTTTGTCAACACTAACACAAGTGCGAAAAGTGGTTTTCCACACTAATACAAGTGCAAAAGTGGTTTCCTGCACCAACACAAGTACGAAAAGTGGTTTTTCAACACTAACACAAGTGCGATAAGTGGTTTTTCAACACTAACACAAGTGCGAAAAGTGTTTTTTCCACACTAATACAAGTGCAAAAGTGGTTTCCTGCACCAACACAAGTGCGAAAAGTGGTTTTTCAACACTAACACAAGTGCGAAAAGTGGTTTTTCAACACTATCACAAGTGCAAAAAGTGTTTTTTCCACACTAATACAAGTGCAAAAGTGGTTTCCTGCACCAACACAAGTGCGAAAAGTGGTTTTTCAACACTAACACAAGTGCAAAAAGTGGTTTTTCAACACTAACACAAGTGCAAAAAGTGGTTTTTCCACACTAATACAAGTGCAAAAGTGGTTTCCTGCACCAACACAAGTGCGAAAAGTGGTTTTTCAACACTAACTCAAGTGCAAAAAGTGGTTTTTCAACACTAACACAAGTGCGAAAAGTGGTTTTTCCACACAAATACAAGTGCAAAAGTGGTTTCCTGCACCAACACAAGTGCGAAAAGTGGTTTTTCAACACTAACACAAGTGCGAAAAGTGGTTTTTCAACACTAACACAAGTGCGAAAAGTGTTTTTTCCACACTAATACAAGTGCAAAAGTGGTTTCCTGCACCAACACAAGTGCGAAAAGTGGTTTTTCAACACTAACACAAGTGCGAAAAGTGGTTTTTCAACACTAACACAAGTGCAAAAAGTGGTTTTTCCACACTAATACAAGTGCAAAAGTGGTTTCCTGCACCAACACAAGTGCGAAAAGTGGTTTTTCAACACTAACACAAGTGCAAAAAGTGGTTTTTCAACACTAACACAAGTGCGAAAAGTGGTTTTTCCACACAAATACAAGTGCAAAAGTGGTTTCCTGCACCAACACAAGTGCGAAAAGTGGTTTTTCAACACTAACACAAGTGCGAAAAGTGGTTTTTCAACACTAACACAAGTGCAAAAAGTGTTTTTTCCACACTAATACAAGTGCAAAAGTGGTTTCCTGCACCAACACAAGTGCGAAAAGTGGTTTTTCAACACTAACACAAGTGCGAAAAGTGGTTTTTCAACACTAACACAAGTGCGAAAAGTGGTTTTTCAACGCTATCACAAGTGCAAAAAGTGTTTTTTCCACACTAATACAAGTGCAAAAGTGGTTTCCTGCACCAACACAAGTGCGAAAAGTGGTTTTTCAACACTAACACAAGTGTGAAAAGTGGTTTTTCAACACTAACACAAGTGCGAAAAGTGGTTTTTCAACACTATCACAAGTGCAAAAAGTGTTTTTTCCACACTAATACAAGTGCAAAAGTGGTTTCCTGCACCAACACAAGTGCGAAAAGTGGTTTTTCAACACTAATACAAGTGCGAAAAGTGGTTTTTCCACACTAATACAAGTGCAAAAGTGGTTTCCTGCACCAACACAAGTGCGAAAAGTGGTTTTTCAACACTAACACAAGTGCGAAAAGTGGTTTTTCAACACTAACACAAGTGCAAAAAGTGGTTTTTCCACACTAATACAAGTGCAAAAGTGGTTACCTGCACCAACACAAGTGCGAAAAGTGGTTTTTCAACACTAACACAAGTGCGAAAAGTGGTTTTTCCACACTAATACAAGTGCAAAAGTGGTTTCCTGCACCAACACAAGTGCGAAAAGTGGTTTTTCAACACTAACACAAGTGCGAAAAGTGGTTTTTCAACACTATCACAAGTGCAAAAAGTGGTTTTTCAACACTAACACAAGTGCGAAAAGTGGTTTTTCAACACTAACACAAGTGCGAAAAGTGTTTTTTCCACACTAATACAAGTGCAAAAGTGGTTTCCTGCACCAACACAAGTGCGAAAAGTGGTTTTTCAACACTAACACAAGTGCGAAAAGTGGTTTTTCAACACTATCACAAGTGCAAAAAGTGTTTTTTCCACACTAATACAAGTGCAAAAGTGGTTTCCTGCACCAACACAAGTGCGAAAAGTGGTTTTTCAACACTAACACAAGTGCAAAAAGTGGTTTTTCAACACTAACACAAGTGCGAAAAGTGGTTTTTCCACACAAATACAAGTGCAAAAGTGGTTTCCTGCACCAACACAAGTGCGAAAAGTGGTTTTTCAACACCATCACAAGTGCGAAAAGTGGTTTTTCAACACTAACACAAGTGCAAAAAGTGGTTTTTCAACACTAACACAAGTGCGAAAAGT